>NC_080787.1:149614795-149914795 GCF_028018385.1 Neofelis nebulosa
TTAACTAAGGGAATAAAAGACACTCACTCTGAAAAGTATAAAACACTGAAGGAAGAAATTGAAGACAACACAAACAAATGGAAAGACATTCTCATGCCCATGATTTGGAAGAAAAAACATTGTTAATGTCTATCCTACCCAAAACAATCTACAGATTTAATGCAATCCCTATTAAAATACTAATAGCATTTTTCACAGAACTAGAACAAACAATCCTAAAATGTGTATGAAACCACAAAAGACCCCAAATAACCAAAGCAATCTTGAAAAAGAAGAATAAAACTAGAGGTATCACAATCAAGATATCTAGATATGCTACAAAGCTGTAGTAATCAAAACAGCACTGGTTTTGTAAAAAAAAATAGAAACATAGACCAATAGAACAGAATAAAGAGCCTAGAAATGAACTCACAATTATATGGTCAATTAATCTTTGACAAAGAAGGCAAGAACAAGCAATGGGAAAAAGACTTCAACAAAAGCTGTTGGGAAAACTGGACAGCTACATGCAAAAGAAAGAAACTGGACCATTTCTTACACCGTACATAAAAATAAACTCAAAAAAGCTTAAGCTTTTGTCTTTTATGTCTTTAAAGACATAAATATGAAACTTGAAACCAGGAAAATCCTAGAAGAGAGCACAGGCAGTAATCTCTCTGACATTGACCATATGAACATTTTTCTAGACATGTCTCCTGAGGCAAGGGAAATTAAAGCAAAAATAAACTATTGGGACTATATCAAAATAAAAATATCCTGAACAGTAAAGGAAACAGTCAACAAAACTAAAAGAGAATCCACTGAATAGGAGAACATATTTGCAAATGACATAGCCAATAAAGTTAGTATGTAAAGTATAGAAAGGATGTATACAACTCAACATCTAAAAAACAAATAATCAAATTTACAAATGGGCAAAGGACATGAACAAACATTTCTCCAAATATGATACATAGATGGCCAACAGACACATGAAAAGATGTTCAACATCACTCATCATCAAGGAAATACAAATCAAAACTACAATGAGCTATTGCCTCACACCAGTCAGAATGGCTAACATCAAAAACACAAGAAACAACAAGCGTTAGCAAGAATATGGAGAAAAAAGAACTTTCTTGAACTCTTGGTGGGAATGCAAACTGATGGAGCCACACTGGAAAAGAGTATGGAAGTTCTTCAAAAAATTAAAAATAGTATAACCCTATGATCCAGTAATCACACTCCTGAGTATACCCAAAGAATACAAAAACACTAATTTGAAAATATATGTGCAGCTCTATGTTTATTGCAGCATTATTTATAATAACCAAATTATGGAAGCAGTCCAAGTGTCCACTGACAGAGAATAGATAGAGAAGATGTGGGATAGATATATAGGTCTGTAGGTATATAGATACAAACAATGGAATATTTCTCAGACATAAAAAGGAATGAAATGTTCAATTCATAACAACCTGGATGGATCTAGAGAGTATAATGCTAAGCAAAAATAAGTCAGTCAAGAAAAGACAAATACCGTATGATTTCACTCATATGTGGATTTTACAAAATAAACAAAGGAAGAAAAAATAGACAAACCAAAAACCAGACTCCTAACCAGAGAACAAATTGATGGTTACCAGCAAGGAGGTGGGTACAAAGATGGGTGAAATAGGTGAAGGGAATTAAGAGGACATTTATCAGGATGAACACTAAGAAATGTATAGAATTATTGAGTCACTATACTGTACACTTGAAACTAATATAACAGTGCATGTTAACTATACGAGAATGAATGAATGAATAAACAAAATAGAAATATCATAGAGGAAAAAAAATCACAGTGCTGCTTATATAATCAAGAATTCCTGGTAATTTTAGGTGAATATTTCTGGTGATTGTTTCCCTTTCATTCATTGTCATTGTTTCATTAAAACAATGAAAATACCCAGGTATGCATACTTCACATTAAATTCAAGAAATACCCCTATGCCTCATTTGGAATTTCCATGTTTACCCCATTTATCCCAGGAATGAAATTATTGAAAAATAAATGTCAACAGTATGGGTAGATGGGCTCCCTGAACCATTCCTCACTGTAGTGCTTTCTTATAGCCACTACGTGTGGGCCATTTTCCTCTCCAGCCCACATGCTAGCAGATCATCAGAGCTGAGGCTGAATATTTTTATTACTCCTTCCTGCATTCTAAAAATATTTACTCACTGGCAATCCAGTATAATATTCAAGAGTACAGGCTGTGGAGCTAGACAGCCAGCATGAATGCCAGCCTGCCATTTATTACCTCTGTCACCCTTGACAGGTCACTTACCAGTCTAAGCCTCATTTTCCTCCTCTAGAAGTGGGAAGAATAACACCTGGCATGTAAGGTTGTTGTGATGATTACATGAGTGATCACATAGAGGGTTAGGCATGTAGTAAATACATAGTAAGCACATAGTAAACACACAGTAAGCACGCAATAGTGTTGGCAGTTATGACCAGTCCGTGCCGTGTCCCTAGGCATTGTGAATTACTGAGCATTAAAAAGTCCTGCCCTGATGGTGCTGACATTCTAATAGCAAAGGCAGGTATTAAATAAATATGCAAACATATGATGCTAAGAGGTGGATGAAGGGGCTATTGAAGCCCATGGTGTTTCATCAGCCTGTACAGGTGTCTTCATGACTCAACCTTCCCTGAGATTTGAATGAGTAGGAGCTAACAACCAGACACAGAAGAAAAGAAACAGAGTTCCAGGGAGAGAAAACTCACCCTTCCTTTCTTTTTTTTCCTTTCCCCCCTTCCCCCTATATTATAAATGTCAGCTTCAAGAACAGGCTAGTAATCTTTGCATTGGTATAAGCCTTAAACAAAATTAGAATTTACTCGAAGGCAATGTCTTCAAGAACAGCCTAGTAACCTATGCATCGGTATAAGTCTTAAACAAAGTTAGAATTTACTCCAATGCACATAAATCCCATTAATCTCTATGAAGCAATCAATGATGGCATTATATTCCAGAACTCTTTTGCTGGCGTTCCTCCAAAGCCGCAGAAGACGAGCTGAACAGCACTCATTCAGCCTGTCTCACAGAAGAATACTTGTTTTCTAGAGTGCACCAAGTAAAATATTAGAAAGAATTTCAGCACAGAATATTAAAACTCTGTATTTTTCAACTGCCACGTTAAGCAAAGATAGAAAATTTATCCCATGAAAAACAGTGACTTTGGACCAGATCAGTTTTCAATCTATGGCTGATCCATCAATCTTTGTTTTGAGTCCATATTTTTAGGCAAAGCCATATTTTGTCCTATAGGATGGCCTAACTCATAAAATAAACTCTTCAAACCCCAAATTTCAAAGGAACCATAAGTGTGTCTGGGGCAGCAATCTTGGAATTACTCTCCCAACCCCTGTCACTCCCTATTTGTAGGAAAACGATTTCCAATTTGCTTTCTGCCATGGACCCTTGTGTCAACTCAGATGTCATAGCTCATGTTCCGTGTGCCTGCCTGCACCCACTCCAAACACCCCAGGCTGGCCGCTTCTGCTTCCTGACAGGTAAGGGTCTCTCTACCTTCAGTAAATCTGCTCCATATTCGAGAGTGACAGCTCTCTCTCAGGAACCACCTCTAATTCCTTGAAGCAAATTTCTAAGTTTAAAACTGAAATCCCCATTTCTTTTTAAAGCAATAAAATACTGGCAGGAAAACTGATGTAAATAATCTTACATACCTAAAACAATTAAACAGCATTCCTTTACAAATGGAGATGAATGCCTTTGTCACCAAGACAGTACTCTCTCCAGGCTCCCTACAGAATGCCGGGACCTCGGCTTGACCCTGGGGGCAATAATACTGTATAGTACCACTTTCATGTGGAGGAGAGAGAGAGAGAGAGAGAGAGAGAGAGAGAGAGAGAGAGAGAGAGAGAGAAGAAGAAGAAGAAGAAGAAGAAGAAGAAGAAGAAGAAGAAGAAGAAGAAGAAGAAGAAGAAGAAGAAGAAAGGAAGGAAGGAAGGAAGGAAGGAAGGAAGGAAGGAAGGAAGGAAGGAAGGAAGGAAGGAAGGAAGGAAGGAAGGAAAGAAGGAAGGAGGGAAGGGAAGAAAAAGGAAGGAAAGAAAAAGAAAATAAGATGAAAGAAAAGAGAAGTAAAGAAAGAAAAGCAAGCAAGCTGATTTCACTGAAACAGAGAGTAGAGTAGTGGCAGCCAGGGGTTGGGGAGAGGGGGAAGTGGGGAGACGTAGGTCAAAGGGTACAAATGTCCACTTATAAGTAGTTCTGAGGATCTAATATACAGCATGGCGACCATGGCTAATAATATAGAATTATATATTTGAAGTTGCTAACAGTAGATCTTAAATGTTCTCAGAACACACACACACACACACACACACACACACACACACACACAGTGAATATGTGAGGTACGGATGTGTTAATGACCTTGATCTTGGTAATAACTCCGCAGTGTGTATGTATAGTGAGTCAGCATGGTAATACACTTTAAACACATACAATTAAGTTTGTCAATTTTCCCTCAATAAAGATGGGAATCTTTTTTTTTTCTTTTTAAACAAGAGAAAAGGAAGAGAAAAGGATAGGAAATTGTGCATGCACAGCCTCTACACCTTAGTACTTTCTGGATGATTCTTCATGATGAACAAAAAATTAATGTGCTTTTGTTTTGAAAGTCTACCTCTTTGTGACATAGTAAGCAAAATTTATTACTCCCAAACTACCAGGAAAAGAAAGGAAAACAACTAACATTAAACTTCATAGAGAAAACAGACATTTCACTAGGTGTTATAGCTTTGTTTTTATATGCATAAGATCATAAATACAGTCATCTCTACTCTTCCTAGTCATTGCAATAAAAAAAATAACACCTACTAATAACCCAACACCAAGATGGCAACAACTATTTCCAGAACCCAGGACTTTTTAGCTCACATTTTTCTGTGACCCCTGAAAATCTCCAGAGATAGTCCACCATTTTTTTTCTTTAACCAAACAAAGCTAACTTGATCATTATTCGATGTTCTAATGAGATTCTAAAATGAAAGATTAAGCCAAAAAGATGTTAGTCTACATTAACTTAAAAAAAAATGCTGCCATAATCCTGTTTTGTGAGTGGTCAACTCTTACTTAACCACTCTCTCTCTCCCTACCAATGTCAAGTGCAAGGGTACAAGATTCAATGAAAGCTTGCAGAGGACTATTCAAGCCTTAAAGTTGCCCTCACTGACATTTCAAAGGCCCAAAAGATGACACCAGGGACCAGATTGATGGGGAGTATGAACAACAAATTGCTTGGTGTCAGTAGCAGCTCAAGAACCTGGTAAAGGAAAATTTTACCAGGGCCAAGGGCTGCATGTTGCAATGCCACCCCACAAACTTGGTCACCTCGCTCCGGTCATCAGTACAGCAGCCAGTCCCACAGCCACCACTTCACAGAATGGCTCAACATGGCGCCCTCTCTTTCCACCCTGAGTCTCGTCTGCTGCCAGCTCCTGCGATGTACATTGGGACCCACCCAGCGATCTGGCACATGTACACATATGGATGGGCAGGCTGTTGACCCACACTGTCCACAGTGGAAGCCAAGATGCTGATCGTGGTGACCAGCCTCACAGTGCATTAGGATCAGGGTGCGGGGTCGGACTGACTCTCCCTCCTTCCATGGGTCACTCTCCCAGCAGCTGCTTCTGTCCTGGGAGTATCTGCCTAGGTAAAATTTCTGCAAGGAAGCCTTGGCCATGGGCTCTGCTTTTGGGAGGAAAATCCAGCCTAAGGAAAAACATAAAGACTAGAAGGGGTGTAGAAGGTAAATTCTGCAAGACCTCGTCTATTCAGGTAAAGGACAGGCCTCAACTGTAATCATTTGCCCTATACTTTCCACCCCTTCAGGTGGTTCTTGTCAACATATCCCAAAAGGCTCATCTTCTATCATTTTGGTCACTTCAGCATCTGGCCTTTGTTAGTTCAGGCTAAGTGTAAGAGGTTCCGGAAGCACAGAAGAGAACAGGAGAATGACAGACAGTGGACAGGGGCTGCAGGGTCGAGTCATGAAGACCCAGCTGGGGAGAAGAAACACCACTGTTTCCTCTGTGAGGCACGACAGCTAAAGTGATGCTTTGAAATCCAGATGATCCACAGACAGCTGGAGAAGCAAGGCATTTATTCCACAGCTTCTGCCATAGAGTTGGCCATCCCATATGCTTTCCTCCAGAGCAGTTTCTCCATAGGAGTGTAGTTCCCAAGAACACAAGTTCTGCTGACTGTATACTTTTGTTCAGAAATGTTCTGGTAACTGACATGCTATCAAGTGGACAGACAGCCAAGCCCTCCGGCCCCTGGTTCCTCTCCCCCTTGGCTCATCCAAGAAGCAGAGAAGAGCTCAAGAAGCATGAGGCTTCCAATGGTCCTGCAGGCCTATCACAGGGGTGAGACCCCTATGAGCTGAACCTGGGATATACTGAGCCCCACCTCTGTCTTCCCTCCCTCCAGTGTCCCTTCTCTGGGCTGAGTCTCTTTACTGGAGGGATGAGATGTTCTCTGCAGCCCTCACACGTACTTTGGAAGTCATGAAGCAGAACATGTTGCCACGAAATACTATTGCTTTGTATTTTCTGCTCTTCTACCTATACCTCTGGGAAGGGACAGTGGTTAACAAGAGAAATGAATCGTCTTCTTACAAGTTTTATTGTTTTTATGCCCTCCTATCTCTGACCCCTCTGGCTCAGCCAGCAATGTCAGGTGAATAACATGTTTTGTTTTTTTTTTTCCTGGACCTGCTGCTGCTTGGAACCACCCACCCTTTCTGTAGAGAGAGAGAGAGGTAATTTACAATGGAAAGGGAAGAATATGTGAAGACAGAGGGTCAAAGATTACTTTTCCCTTTTTCTTTCCCGATGTCTGGAACCTGGAGAAAGTAAAAACTGCCAGATCTGTAGGGGGGAAAGAACAAAATATACTCAGAGAAAAACTTTTCGGATGGACTTGGTTCCCAGAAGAATGAAACTCAGACAGGGATGTGCCAAGGACATTTAGAAATGATATGAATAGTGCTTAATTCCTACAAATAGGTACCCGGTGACTATAAGGGACTCAGGGAAGAGGTTCATACTTTAGATATGAAAAGATTTATCTCTTGGATCTAAGAAACTGCTTATATTACAGAGAAGAAAGAATAATCAGCTTACAACTAAGAAGACAGACTCTAAGAAATATTATGAGACAAATGGAGAATACTGCAAGTCATTTTGAATTTGAAATTTACGCTAGTGGTAAGTAAATAAAGAGTTACCTGAGTTCACGCTTTGATTCGAGGGTCAATGCATGAGAGCACCTTCCCTTCGGTGATCTAACTGTGCGACCAAACCATGTCTGGGTTACCCACTGCCCTGGGAGCACAATGAAGGAGGGTCTTTTGACCTCTCACCAGCTTGCCTCACTCAGGGTCTTTGGGAAAATTACTCAGCCTCTTGCCTTTGTCTGTTTGGGCTGCATAACACAATACCACACACTAAGGGTGCTTGTAAAACAAAGGCACGTGTTTCTCACAGTTCTGGAGGCTGGGAAGTCCACGATCAAGGCGCCGGGAGATTTGGTGTCTGCTGAGGCCCTGCTCCCTGGGTTATAGATGGCCTTCTTCTTGCTATGTTCTCACAGGCAGAAGACATGAGGGAGCTCTCTGAGGTCTCTTTTGTGGGGCACTAAGGGCTCTGCTCTCATGACCCAGTCACCTCCCAAAGGTCCTCCTCATCCGACTTCCGAATACCATCCCATTGACAGTTGAGACTATTAATTTGGGGGACATGAACATTCAGCCCACAAAATCTCTTAAATTTTGACGAGACTTTCTCATTTGTGATGAGGGAGAAGACTCACTGACGTCTGTGGCCCCTTCTACTCTGAAATGTGGCCAATGAAATGGATGATGAACTGCCCATACTGAATACACTTCTTACTTTAAGACTGCCCCTCAAATTCTTCTTCTTCCTCGATGTGGAGATTTTGCAAATGGCCGGTTGCCCTACACCACCCAGAATTCCATCCCCCGATGTCTCTGGCTGGGGCAGGCCACAGAGAGATTACTTAGGTGGGAGGGAAGTAGTAGCCACATTGTTGTCCATCGGTTGCCTCTTGGGTGTTGGCATGAGACATCACATAGGTCTGAAACTGCCCCACCTTCTCCTGGTCCTTCTTCAGTGTCTCTGACTCCTGGGCCAGCTCTTTAATGGAAGGGTCCTGGTTTCTGTAGGATATCATCAAGAACGGAGGAATGAAAAGGGTTCTAGTATGAAGCTTGTGATTTCCAGCTTGTCCTTGCTCTCTCCCACTTCATTTTCATCTCCTTCCCCAGCACCTGCCCAGTGAACTCAGAGCTCCAGGGTGGGGTGCAAAGACAATGGCCTTACCCAGACTGTCCATCCCCTTAAAGTCACATCCCTATAACAGGTACACACACACACACACACACACACACACACACACACACACGTTCATATTCAAACCCACATGGATTGGAGTCTCAAATCTACCATTTATTAGCTATATGACTTTGGGCAAGTAACTTACCTTTTCTAAACCTCTTAGATATGTATTATACTTGTGACTACATCGTAGGATCACAAGTGAGATAGTGAATGTAAAGTTGGCACAAAATGCCCAACAAATATCATTATTAACTAAAAATCCCAATTACACTGCAGAGGAAATCTTCTCATTATTTGATTGCTATAGACTAACAGAAGTATGTCTGGCTCCTGCCCTATCAGAGCCTGAGCAAACAGAGCACTGACTCCATGGAAAGGCCCAAGAGTCTATTATCCTGTTTTTAGGACAGAACAGAACAGAACAGAGTAGCTAACGTAGGTAAGCATTAACTTCTACCTCCATGGAAATGATGGCCATGCCTGAAAGAATTGATCACATTAAGATATTTGAATGGAATTTAATGAAGATATAATTTTAATGGAGGAGTTTGATACCTATAATAAAAGATAGTTAATTGTAAGACATCATGCAATGGGGCCATTCTGGTGAATGGAACACTCTGGTTGAAAGCCTAAGGAAATGATCTTTCCTTTTTCAGCTCTTAATAATGAAAAAAAAATTCAAAGAACTATTTGAGATGGACTTAAATATAAAAACTGTACTTCTTACTTATTTAAATCACTTATACCATATCTTGTTCCAGAAAGATCCAAGTATATGAAACTTTTTTTCTTCAGTGAATTAAAATTTAAGCCCATCAAAGAATCTCAGTATTTCTTATATGTAAGGCGGCTTTCTTTTCTATCTTTATTTCAGCTTTTGCACATTTAAAAGTGAGGCTGAACAGTCACCTGTCTGCCTATGGTTATACAGTGAACCAGTAGAGCGGGAGTGGGGTGGGGGAGCTGTAGTTCAAGAGGCCAGGGAACCATTTTCTTGCTCTTCTCAGCCCTGACTGGTCTCAGTTTGTTTCACAATGCCAACCACCTTTAGACATACACATTTCAATCAAATATCACCACTGTCCTCGGAGGCACATGTCTTTCCCAAAGTCTCTGCCAAAGGCACCTTTTTCACAGCCAAGTTGAAAACACTAGTGCTAAGATTTCTTCTTTCCTTTATGACCTGACTTTATAGTTACTCACCAATTCCTGGGGGACCTTAGAACCAAGTTCGTCATGCGGCTGCCCTCCTCACTGAGGTCCCCCCACACCTCTCCTCAACACCTGTTCTGCCCGCTGCTGATGGTCTCACTACTCCTGCCCCCCCCATACACTCACCTGCTGCTTACCACCACCCCAATCTCCACCTCTGAAACTGTGACGATGCCATCTTTTCTATAGAAATCTTTAATGCTTCCTAGTTCCTGGATATAATCTAAACACTACCAATTAAGACAAAATATTTCAACCAAAGCTACTTTTAGGTCTTGAGGCAGCCACCCAGTTTTGGATGGCCACCATGGCTGGAAGACACTACAATGCAATATGCTTAAATGTTCGAATTCAGACAGATAGATGTTCGTTTGAATTTTGGCTGTGCCCCTGAATAACTACGTGACTTCACTCAACTTTATTTTCCTGATATAACAAACTGGGTTAATTTAGTGCCTCATAAAGTTATTACAATTAAATGACACAATGCATGTAAAATGCTTAGCAGGAGAAATGCTGAGTGAACGGTAGCTGTTACGAAAATCAACAGCGGCTCCCTTGGGCTTCCTTTCCCTTCCCCACACACAGGGCTGAGGACGGCTCCTGTGGAGAGGGAGCCAGGCCTCGGGCCTCAGCAAAGCTACAGGCTTAGGGAACTGCACCAACTCACTTCCAAATCTGGACAAATCCTGAATCCTGCACTTCAAATTAATCTGTCATATCAACTTATTGTCTCTGAAAGACAAAATGCAAGGATACATCCTAGGTAATTAGGGGTACTACTTAGGTCAGGGGTAATCAGGATCTTAGTTCATATGAATTTTTCTCTATTTTTTTAAGTTTATTTATTTTTGAAAGAGAGAGAGAGAGAGAGAGAGAGAGAGAGAGAATCCCAAGCAGGCTCCATGCTGACAGTGAGGGGCTCAAATCCATGAACTGGGAGATCATGACCTGAGCCAAAATCAAAAGTTGGACACTTAACCGACTGAGCCTGTGATAATATGAATTTTTCAACAAGGACTGCTAATTAAAATAAACATGAAATAGGTACAAATTAAGGAGTTTTCTTAAAACATCCTTAAACAGTTCAAATTCTCTTAATGTGGGTGAAGGCCCGTTGAAAAAATTTAGGTCACAACAGTACAGATTAAAATGATAAATCGTAGAGAATTCTGCTGGTGGGAAAATAAATTTATACTTGCTTGCATGAGTAACTTCTACATTTTTTGTAATGGGTTTTACATAATAGGAGCATGTATTTTGTGACAATAATAGGCCCGCTCAAGCAGCTGGATATAGAGCTAACTCTTTATCACTGTCAGGGTTGAAATAAAACTTGGTTTACTTCTTACATGGAAAAAAGTCCCGCCTTTCCAAAATACCAAATACATAAACTTAGATTCATTTAGAATATTTTACTCCTCCAGTAGACAATAAATGTCTTATACGGAACAAATCTCTTTCCAGACAGACACACACGCACACACAATGGGAAAGAGTCAGGCACACCCAGGTTCAAATGCTAGCTTGGCTCAAAGTTCTGCCATGTTACTTTTATTTCAGCCTCAGGTTTTCTTTTGCAAAATAGAAATAATATCTATCTGCTAGGTTGTCACGAAGATTAAATTAAATACTGTATCTTAGGGGCGCCTGAGTGGCTCAGTCGCTTATGCGTTCTACTTCAGCTCAGGTCACGATCTCACAAGTTTGTGGGTTGGAGCCCCGAGCGGAGCTCCGTGCTGACAGCTCAAAGTCGGGATCCTGCTTCAGATTTTGTGTCTCCCTCTCTCTCTGCCCCTCCCCACCTTGTGCTCTGTCTCTCTCTCTCTCAAAAATAAACATTAAAAATTAAAAAAAAAAATACTCTACGTTGAAGTGCGTCATATGCAGAGTACTTGGCACTATGGAAGCAACTGATACATTGTAGCTGTGATTGTATATATGAACGATTAGAGAATATTAAACTTTTTGATGTTGATTCCTTCAAAGCTATATTTTTATGATAATTATATTTAAATCTTTGTTGCTGTTTTGGTTTACAGTAAAATCATCTTATAATGAAGAACTTGACATTTTGCTAAATCTCCTGTAGAGTGGAATCCAATAGGAAATAATGCTCATGACTCCTCATATTAGCAAACTGGCTATACAATTTTTAAAACAGAACTGTGGTTCTTTACTGTTCAACTCCAATGGCCTTTCCACAGTCCTTTCATTGATACAAAACCCCTGGAACCACTTTGTAGAGCAGGTCATTTTGTGAAATGTAGGGATGCCATGAACAACATCTCAGTTATGCACTGAAGAAGGCTGTATGTTTAGCTTTCTTTTAGCTAATTGCACTTTCATGACCCCATTTCTTATATGCCATGTATATTCCTCAACTTAAAAACTATAGCCAAATGCTTATCATATTCTATTATTTGTAAGCAACCACAAAAAGGATATGTGCATTCTTTTTTATTACTAGCATCCTTTAAATCGGCTGTGATCACTTCTTCCTTGGAAGTCTCACAGCATGGGATTTGTGCTCACTGATACTTACTCAACTCTACCTGGCATTCTGAACACCTGTTGTGGTTACTTGTGTGCACACCACATCTTCACACCCTGCCCTATAAGTTGTAAGCTCCCTGAAGTTGGAACTCTGTGCTGTCCTTCCTGGAGCAGGTGGCACTCAGCATGTGATGTCTAGTTTGCCTACCTATTTCTTCTAGCACACTCTTGCTAGAACAGTTTGCAACTACTGCCTTGCAATGACTGAATCCTGGACATAAGCTCCAAGAAGCCCACCAGATATCTGTGAAACTATCACAGAAAAGGACATGTAATATGAATATAAGAAATAAGTTACATTATTCTGTAAAAGAAAAATAATGCTTACAAAGGCCGGGTTATTGCTCAGAACAGTAACCTTTCACTGTTATTGAATGATTTATCGCCATCCTTCATGTGTAGACATTATATCACCTACAGTGCTTATTGCCTGGATATGACTGAAAACATAACTGTGTTCATTCATTCATTCATTCATTCAGTAAATATTTTAATCACTTCAACAGTTTATATTTATTACTGCCATAGAGAAATTTGATTTGAACATGCCCAACTTAAAATATTTCATTCAATGGCTACCTGATATGTCTGGGGGCAAGTCAAGTCTTCTCCATCCTACATGAGTGCCTTTATGACCTGGCCCCTCCCTGTCTCCCAGGCTCATTTCACTCTGCCCCTTCTTACAACCCCCTTCACGTCCTCCATACCTCTGCTGTGGATCTTTTCTCTGCAGGGAAGATTCCTCTCCTTGCTCCTAATGCCTATGTGACCTTAATGTCCCACCTGAGGCAACTCCTTGCCCTAGGAAGCCCTCCATATTATCCCATATTGTAAGTTAAGGTCTACATGAGTAGACCTTTTTTTGTAAGTTAAGGTCTACATGTTCCTCCTATGGGCACCCTCACCATTCTGTGCTTATCTTTGTCATATCATTCATCACATCCCTTCCAATCTGTTTTGTTCTCTCTCTTGTGCACCAGACTGTGACAGGCAGTATGGTACAGTGCTTAGCACAGTGCTTGGCAAAGAGCAGACCCCCCAATACGTGTTTACTGATGTTTATTCATGCAATACATGTTATTGGTTATGAAAGAAATGTAAACAATGGGCAACCATGACAAAAAGAAGAGAGAATTAACTAGAATTCAAGAGACCCAGACCCTGTTGTCAAGATTGCAAGACCTCTGGATAACTATTTAATCTTTTCCGTAACTCTTGGAGTAAGCTAGTGTAGTCTCCAAAGTCCCACTTAGTTCCTTGGCTGTGTGACATTTTCCAAAAGTGACAAAGTCTAGTGTGCCTGTAGCCTAGGGGAACAGTTGGCAACTTAAAAGAAGATTATTTGTTTGCTTAGGGAGACATTCTCTATCTTAATTCCAGATTGCTTATGACAGGTCTCTGATAAAATGTGTAAGGTGTCAAATACATCATCTTTTCCAAAGATTTTAATCAAAATAAAATCTTACATAAAAGATTGCCCTTGACAATATATCTATAAATAGTATCTTATTTTCTCTTCCAGTTAAAGATGTTATCTAGTACGAGCCTTCACCAGGGCAATAGCAAAGCCTATCCAGTGGTTCACGTTCCTAATATTTGCAGAGCTGGGCAGCGTTATGTTCCATTCCTGTCCTGCCTGTCCTGCCCTCTTCACTTCAGATACAGATCTCTTCCCTGTCAGCCCAAACAGTTATCCCTATGACACTTCTGGGAATCAAGTGCCGCTAAACTCCATCTCTCAGAAAGGCATAAGGAATGAGTATTTTCAACAGATTTTCATACTGTAAAACCTTAGCAATTTGAATTTTAGAAGAATTATGGAATCAGTCCAGAGTGTTTTCTCAAAAAGGCTTGAATGCTTTCAAACACAAAGGATTAAACAAGGTACGCTAACAAGTAAATTTGACATTGCAGTCTTATCTTTTTCTTAAGTGACAAATAATGTTCAATTAATATACTAATTATCTAATGTATCTAATGTGAACATATTGAAATAAGGGCCTTAAAAGTAATTAGAAATTATGCTTTTCCAGATTTATTTAATATTGTTGTTTAAATATTGTTAATATTCTTACTGCACTTAGTAAAGCTTTTTTTAAAAATACTTTTCCCCCAAACTTCAAAGAATAAATTCTAAATTAGTGGAGACTGAATTGGTGAGGTTTTAATGGCATTTAAAAAAAATATCAAACATATTACAACAGAACATTTCCATCTAGCCCTTTCACTTCAAGTCAGACCTCATGAACTCAGCATCTTTAAGCTTAAGTCCTAAAACTCTTACCTACGAACTGGGAAATACGTCTCCATGGAGGTACAAGATGGATGACCCATAGTGCCATCTCAAAATGATGCCAGGAGGCAGAACCAAGACTTATATTAATAAAATTGTTGGGGCAGCGATTGTCTTGTCAGAATGTCACCCTTTGAAGATAAGAAATAATTGACAGCTGACACTAAGAATTCACCCGTAGGCATTGCAGATAAATGTTCAGCAGTCCTCTCCCAGATCCACTTGTCTAAGGACTGAGATACATGATATATTGTTACAATGTAGGAAAAAGAGGACTAGAAGAGTTTTAGAAATTCTTTAAGTGGACCACCTCACTAGAAAGAATAGTGAGGACAGGAACCGTGGGTGAGAATGTGCCATTTTGTTTTTCAAGCAGCAGAATAACTGGGCCCCTCAAAATATGTTGGCTGTTGTCCAGATTAAGCAAGCTTCATCACCAAATATTTGAGATGGTTGAAACTGATGAACAGTACCCCCTGAGATGAAAAAGTCACGAGTGGGCTTCACCCAAGTGTAGCATACCAAGAGCAGATATTCATACAGTAGGTATGCTACAAATTAGCAGGTCTAATAATTTTCTTTTAGTTGAAGAACTATAATTATAGCACATTTCTTTTCATTGGTATTTCTATCTAAAAATATAAATAAAATGATTTAAAATAAAATTTACTGACTTCTAAGTGAAAATAACATACATTTTCAGGAAAGGGATACTCAGAGAATTTTATAGAATTGGAAAATAACTGGTAATGATCAAATCCAATTTCCTCATGTCACAAATACACAAAATACTCAAGGAGTTAAATAATTATTCTGTCTTATCCAAGTTGCTTGTTCCTGGAGTCCCAATCAAGTGCTCTTTCCAGCATAATATTCTGTATTACATAACTTTATATTTTTTTAGTAAACCGCATTTTAAAATTAAATGGTTCTATGTAGAGAAATATAGTTGTAGGGTATCTTTCTTGATAGAAAAATAAAATAAAATAATCTTCTATAATATTTAATAGAAAACTTTCCTGAAATATAAAATTCATATATTATTTCTTCTCAGTGCAGAATTTTATATCTTATAGAAAATATATATTATTTTATTTCAATGAAACATTTATAATAATCAAATGTGTATTTGAGCCTATAGAAAAGTTTAATAAATTCCAAAATGTAGGAAAATCACAGATCACGCTAAAAGTATTACCAATACAATGTTACCAAACAATAAGAAAGAGTTTAAGTATTTTAACCATATAAAGTGAATCTTTTAACATGTGAACAAATAAGAATATCAAAATTATGCTTACATTATCCAAAGTAATTTAAGTGGAAAAGAACACCTAAAATACACGTGTCTGAAGCCGAGCTTCGAGAAACTGAAGGTTTCCATGTACTGAAAGAAGGTATAACCTCAGCAAGGCCAATGTGGGTGGCAAGAGGGTGACCACATGCTGATGTTGGTCAGAATGAGGAGAACTGTACACGCTGTGCAAATAATAATAATAATAATAATAATAATAAAATTAAAAATATTAATTACCTTCAGATCAAAAACGAACACATCAAAAAATTTTTTAAGAAACACATAAAATGACCTTTCGGCAACATAGCTGATTGCACTGGGGACACTCTTCCTCTTGCTCCAATCATGTGGCATTGCCAGAGAGAATGAGGTAGAAAGAGCCGAGAAGGCAGGGAGATAGAGTAGGAGGGGAAAAGGAAGATCTGAGGGGGCAGGGGACAGCAGGGCAGGAGGGAAGGAGAAGGGAGGGAAGGATCTGGATGGAGGGGGTAGGAGGGAGGGGAAAGAAGGAAGAGGGAAGAGGGAGGAAGGGGGGAGGGAGGGAAATCTCCAGGTGTCAGAAATGAAGAAGAAAGGCCAATCTAGAGTGGGAAGAACACCATCTGACTTCACACACCCCAGACCCAGCTGTTGGGGCTGAAGGGATTGAGCTGCGCACGTACGCAGATATTAGACATAATTTTAGGGCCCAAGAGCTAGATCCTGTGCTTAATTCGGGACCCCGTAAGAGACCCATGGAAAGACAGTCTACAGCATTTCACTTAAAGAAAGGGTGATGAAGCCCAGGACTCTGAAAGACTGGTGGGGGTGGGGTGGGGGAGCACAAAACTATATTAACAGTATAGTAATTAAAGCAGTAAAATATTAATATAGGGGATAGATAAGAGATCAGTGGAGTGGAATTCAAAGTCCGGCATGGATATGGCATTTTTGGCATATGACAGATACAGCTTTAAATATTAGGAGAGAAGGAGAGACTTTTCTATAAAGGGAGCCTAAATGTGGAAAGCGCAATGCCGACATTTTAGAGAGCAATACAGCAGAGTACCTTCATGATGTGAGCATGGGGAAGGTTTTATGTAAAAAGGCCATGAAAGAGGGGACTGAAATACTTGTCTTCACTAAATTCAAAACATCTGTATATTCAAGTAAACAAACTATCGTGCCAGTGAAATCAAACTGCACACTTGATAAAGCAGCAGTGATCCAAAATACATAAGGCAGTCCTAGAAGTCAACATGGAAAGTAAAACAAAGCCCAGGAGAAAAATTGAGAAGGGGCAGACCCAGGCAGTGCACCAAGGGTGCACAGAGAACAACCACCGGCCACGAAGACACTCTACCTCACTAGCGATCTGGGACACTGATTACGCACCCATCTTACTGGCAAGAATAATAATAATAATAATCTGAACATACTGAGTGAGGGTGAAAATGAGGAGCAGTGAAAGTTTTCATAAACAATGGGAACATGTAGGTACACAGAGCTTGGAGAGAAATCTGAAGATATCCATGAAGTTTAGCATTCACATTCCATAAGACCCAGCAATTCCACACCTAGGAATATGTTCTTTTCATGTGTGCAAGTAGACAGACCCAAGAATGGTTCTTGCAGCTGTGTGTGTGTGTGTGTGTGTGTGTGTGTGTGTGTGTGATTGCAAATATTTGGCAACACACAAAACATTTATCAACAGGACGATAATCACACAAATTGCAGCAATGTCCTAAAACGGCAGGCCATGCCACTGTTAAAATGAGTTTACTAGAGCAGTGTTTTTCAAAGTGTGGGCCGGGACAGGAGGCAGTAGCATCCCCTGGACATGTGGTAAAATGCAAGCCCTTGGGACCCACCCCACATCTACTGAATCTCTGCAGGCATGGAGCAGCCCCTGCCTGATCCAACAGTCCCTTCTGGTTCCAGCTTGAGAAAACTGCTCTGCTGAAGTTTCACGTGTCCAGACAGGAAAGTGTCAAAGCCTAAATCTGAGCCAAAAAGGGGGGGGGGGGTAGAATATACTGCAGTTAATATAAATCTTAAGAACATAAATATTATATAGACAGCCAGAGTATACACTGACTTGAGGAGGGTGGGAAGGTGGCAGGAACAGAGAGGAGAGGATTTCAAATGTACCTGTAGTATTTTCCTTGACAAAAGGATTGGAAGTAAATTTGAGGAAAAAAAAGTTAATATTTGCCAAGCCTGGGTGATAGAGGGAGGAATGTTTCTTACATTACTCTCTGTACTTTTCAGGTCATTTTAAATATTTCATAAGTGTAGTGACGGTATCCAAGTCTGTGCTTTTGTACGGTGAGCATGGTGTTGAGAAAGGCATAAGAGGGGAGACCCTCGGAGCAAGCAGACCAGTAAGTTAACACACTGCTTCAGGGGCCCGGTCAGGTGAGACTGCTTTAACTACAATGGGAGAGGTAGGAAATTCACCAGAAAATGATGTCAGATATCAAATACATAGGAATTGATAGCCGATTATATGCTGGATGTGAAGGGAGAAAGAAAATTCCAAAATGTATACTTTGCTTTCATTACTGGGAACAGTCTCTATTTGGAACTGGAAAATAATACAATTCTTTTGGCAAAGCATTCAACAGGAAATCTGATCTAGAGAAAAGGTGAGTATCTTTACTGGATAGTTAATGTACGATATAGGTGTGGTGAAGCGTATAAAGCAGTAAGAAAAGAGCATTGAGGACAGAATTCTGGGGAAAAACATAGAGAAAAAACAAAACAAAAACAAAAACAAAGGAGTGTCGTTCAGGGAGGAGTAAAAACAAAAGCAAAATGACTTCTACTAAGGTCAAGGAAGTTGCCCAATGAAAATGCTCATGTGGCAGAGTTGTCTAGAGACCTTAGCATAGAGAAAAGAAATGTAATCCAGGACCATTAGAAAGTCCTTCTCCTGCTTGAAGCATGTATTTCGTTAGAAGTGCTGCAGACAAAGTCATGTTATAATGCCTAGAAAATCACATGTGTGATACGAAACTGGTAACAACAAGTATGCACTTAGCTTTTAAGATGCTCCAAGGCAAAAATATAAGTCAGGAAGGTGAGAATTGATAGCTTAAAGTTTAGGAGGAGGGGGGATAAAATGGAATCATGAGCCAAGGTGAAAAGGTTAGATTTGGAAAAGATGAGGGGCTCCTTCCCTGAGAGAGGGCAGAGGTAAGGAACGGTTAAGATACAGATAAGCTGGGCGGAGGCAGAGACAAGTTAAAAAAAAGTTCAGTGGGAACATAAATTCCGCCCAGCGTAAACTTGGAGGCAAGATCACATAACAAGTGCTAAAACGGGCTTAGGGGTTGAGGAGAAGAAGTAAGTTTGAGTTAGCGACCATGGACAATGGAAAATGGAGTTTACCAAGGACAGTGACCGAAAATTGCCATCTGCCATTTTGAAGGCAACAAAGATGAAATATATTTTACACAATGAGTCTAATAAGCATAGTTATGTGACTCTTGAAGATAGCTTGATAGCAGAACAGCAAAGAGGTTAAAATAAACGTTTCTATACAATTGAAGATTGACAAGGCAAGTACTCCAATATTTGTATCCAAACAGCCAATGATCTGAAAGATGTTCTAGAGCCACCTCCAAAATATATCGATTTTCCATCCATTCTTTTTTCCTCTCTAGTTCAAAATACCAGGATTTCTCAATCAGAACAGTACAGATCAGTAACTAGTCTCTTTTCTACTATTCTACCATCCACTAAGGCTTCCCACTGACCTTGCAGTTAAATCCCGAGATTGACCTTGGGAAGCAGGAAAGGCATCAGGGAGTCCTCTCATGAAAGAAAGAAAAGAAAAGAAAAGAAAAGATAAGGGGGGGAGGGAGGGAGGAAAAAAGAAAGAAAAGAAAGGAAGGAAGAAAGGGAGAGAGAGAGAAAGAAGGAGGAAGGGAAGGAGAGAGGGAGGAAGGAAAAAAGAGGGAGGGAGATTTTTAAACACTTAAAAATTAAAAAATATATATCTAGCACATTTCTTTTTCCAGCAACACAGACAGCCTCAAATTCTATTCAATTATTTTAAAGTACAAATGTATTTATAAAATTTAAGTAAGCATAACACCTACTAGACAAATCATAATTACTGCTAAGCATAGGTTAGTTAAATTAATTGACTAACAGGAATGCATTCACACAGTGGGTCCAAGATTTATGAAAACATACTCTACTTTTTTTTTCTAAAGGACCTACTTTGTAATTATATATTTTAATGATTATTTGATTCATACCTTTCCTGCTAGACCATATTTACTTTGTTTGTAGTACATGCCCAGCCCTTAGCACAGACTGAGCATGTTGCTGGTGTTCAATAAGCACTGACTGGATTACTGAATATGTATCCAACCCCTGTTGATTGACTTTCCGGATACATTGACAGTAGAACAGAAAACACTGGGCTGGGTCCCAGGCAGAACAAAGGTGGGAGGTCAAGCTCTGTGATCAAGCAAGAGTGCGACTTTACCTTCCTAAGCCTTGGTTGTCACATTTGTTAAGTGACATAAAATTATCTATGTTCAAAGCAAGTTAAATACTGCAGAGTTCCATTATCATAAATCGTGATAACCAGCCATCACATAAAGTGTTGTGAGAGTCAACTTGCTTTCCGACACACTACAAGTCCCAAAGATTTGAACACGCAGCTGGATCGGCCATTCCATTTCCTGACAGGCATCCTTCATAAAGCCTATGATGGCAGCAGGGAGACAGGGCTTCACAGACCGGAGTGCTGGTAAACCATATGCTCTCAGGGTCAAGATTCTTACATAACCTCTACATTTTCTCTCCAAGGCCCTTGAAGCCTAAAAATCTTCACCTAGAAGAATCTCAGAACCCTATAGCTAAAACCAGAAGTAACAGGGAAACTGTAGATTCTTTATAAAAAAGAGGCAGAGAAGACTTCACAGGGATGTCTGTCTGAGTGCTCAGAGGAGAGAGATGTCAGATTTCCGTGGCCTCAAAATCACTGTTAAAAAATTAAGAATGAGGGAAAGCCACTAACCTTCAATGATAAGTCACTGCTCTTCAAATAAAGCCCTATGATGCTTTGCAAATATCATTATTAGGTACAATAATACATTCATTATTTATTTATTTATTTTTAAGTTTATTTATTTTCAAGAGAGACAGAGGATGAGTAGGGGAGGAGCAGAGAGAGAGGGAGACGCAGAATCCGAAATCGGCTCCAGGCTCTGGGCTGTCAGCACAGAGCCCAATGTAGGCCACGAACCCACTAACTATGAGATCATGACCTGAGCTGAAGTTGGATGCTTAACCGACTGAGCCACCCAGGCACCCCCATTTATTATTTACAAAAACAAATAACAGTTTTAACATCATGGTCCTTCTATTTATTTTTTAATGGGCACTTGTGTGAAAATATCCATTAAACTTCTTACAAATACACATCAACCTGCATTTCCTTCAAAATTTAAAATATAATTTGAAAACATTTATTGCCATCATAGACTCTTGTTTCTTTACAAACAGATACCTACTTTCCATGAGGGCCCCTTTCAATTTACTTTCGCAGAGTCCTTTTTACACATATTGGTTAAGTTTTACTGAATACTTCTCCTAGATAATTCAATATATATCTGTTTACAGTAGTTTGCAATTTTCCTGACTACTTAAATATAAAGAATAAATGACAAGAATTTGATAAAATGTCCATATGCTGAATTTAGTGGATCTTAAAATTAAGTTTATCTTAGGACACGCTCTCTGGTAAATCATGCAAAACTCATAGATTTTTTTACTTGAAACATTTTTATATATACATCCATTTATCCCAAGTCATTAAAAACGAATTATGTTGAAACAGTTAATAGTAAAATATGATCCCATGATGCAAAAGTTACTCAGATAGCAAATGCTTATATCAAAAAGGAGGTACCTTTGCTGTCCCTTGGGCAGTATTTTACGTAGACGGCGCTGTATTTAAAAAGGCATTAGTTGTCTTATTATGCCGTTCTATTTATTTATTTTTAATAAAAGTGGTGTAAATCAATGGATTACTTTGGATTTGAAAGGCAATTCCTTACTCCTGCAAGAACCTAGCTGGGGACGCGCAGTCCCACTGGACCTGCTTGCGGGGAGGATTCCTACAGTGAGTCATACGACCCATGAACACACAAGTGAAAACAGCAGCAACTCCCTTTTGGCACATCATTCTTTTACACTCAAGACCTCATTTCACATGCAACAAATCTCTACCAAGGTACTGAAAGGAACCTCTGTATAACAAAGGAATGAAGGAACACCATGATTCGGGTCAGCCCCAAAAGGCTTTGATTTCTTCCACGAAGAGTGTTTTGATAGAAAGGATTTTCTCTCATGTAACATTAAAGCCTGGAATATGCCAAAACAACAACAGTCAGAACCAAACACTGCAGCATCATATGTTCAATAAACAGACATTTTTGTTTACTCAATCCAAACACAGACTGGTCCAAGCACTCAGATAAACTTCAGCATTCTTTTTTTTTTTTCTTTTCTTAAATTGTAGTTGAAATTCTGTTGCTTGAATAACAATTGGAACATGTCTTTCCTATGAACGTATCCGTGCCACAGAACCTGTTTAGGGTTTGGAACACATTTTCCACATGACGATGGCAGATGCTGTCTCACAAGGAAGAGGGAGGTGTCTATTCCTGGGCAAGTCTAGTACCTGTCAAATCTCTGTCTTTTCTTTTTTAAAAAAAAAAATTTTTTTTAACGTTTATTTATTTTTGAGACAGAGAGAGACAGAGCATGAACGGGGGAGGGTCAGAGAGAGGGAGACACAGAATCTGAAACAGGCTCCAGGCTCTGAGCTGTTAGCACAGAGCCCGACACGGGGCTCGAACTCACGGAGTGTGAGATCATGACCTGAGCCGCCGCTAAACTGACTGAGCCACCCAGGCACCCCTCTGTCTTTTCTTAAAAGCAGCCACTTGGCTGGGGTGCCTGGGTGGCTCAATTGGTTAAGTGTCAGACCTCGGCTCAGGACATGATCTCACAGTTTGTGAGTTTGAGCCCCACATTGGGCTCTCAGCTGTCAGCACAGAACCTGTTTTGGATCCTCTGCCCCTGCCCCCTCTCTGCCCCTCCCCTGCTCGTGTGCTCTCTCTCTCTCTCAAAAATAAATAAATATTTAAATAAATAAAGAAACAAACAAAAAATAAATAAATAGGCAGGCACTATGGTTAGACCAAATGCTCCCCAGGCAAGCTGCAGTGGGGAGACAAGGGTAGCCACCCTCTGGAGAGGCAAATGAAGACATTCAGCTTCTGACTTGCCCATTGCTTATGCACAACCGAAAACTGGCAATGCTAAGTCCTTTGCCGCCTCCTTAAAAATATTTACATCAAATACTGAAATTTTCCATCATCTTGCAGAAAGAGTAGGTTCACAAAGGGAATTTTAATGGAACCACCCTTCATAAAGACCAACAGCTATACTATTTTCCACTAATATTTGTTTTGATGATTCTACCTTTGAAGTTTTTCTATAGAAAGAAACAGCAATTTTACATTTTAATTACAATGTCTTTTATGTAGTTTCTTTTTGTTCACCTTATTTAATGTTAGTCTTTGTTTTCTATTCAGGCCTGGAAGCTACGACTCTTCCATATTACTTACTAATTGTGCTTCCAGCGCTTACGGAGACAGATGAGCACAAATTCAAATGGCAGCATGACACATAATTGTGTCTACTTCTGCACATTCTAGATATACGTGTGCCATATTCCTTGCAAGTGCAGTTTCGTTACTTCATCCGCGAAAAATGTCGTGACACCAGAGTCACAGACACGTACACAGACAATACGCGTCGTGCCACAAAAGTCCAAGATACAATCTGTTTCCCTTTCTCAAGGTTTCAGGTGATGTACACATCAGCATCCTTATATATAGATTTTACAAATGTAGGTAATTCAGAGTGAAAAGAAAATCGGGCTCTAAGCCACTGTTTAGGTTCTCCATGCTGCTGGTAGACTAACGAATCCATATGATGAAAGAGGTGATGCAGACAAAGCCCATAATGTTTGGTGTATAAAAGAGCGGTCATCACCCCAGACCACCCTAGAGACCACAGTCCCACCCATCTGGCCCTGAATGGGCGGCCCCACACCCGACGCTAACCAGCCTTTGGTGCTATCTCACCCACAGGCCTGCGTGGAGAAAACGCATACCTCTGGCTAGTGCTGTCTCTTGGAAGCTACATTTCACAGAAAGAGGTGGAATCTCTAATCACTGAAAGGTAATGGAGATTACACAGAACATGATGATGCCTCAATGAAAGTAAGCCTCCGCTAATGCAATGTACATTTGAACGGAGACTTATTGGAAGGAACCACCTTATATTTATGCTGTGTTAGGGAAATAGCACAGAAAGGCTGAGGGAAGTGTTCACTTCATGTCAATATGCTAAAAATCACAGGAAGTGTGTAAATGGATTAGGGTTCTTAGATGAATCTATCCAGCACAGCAATATGGAACAAATTAAAGTGGAAGAATGAAAATGTCACTATCATCATTTTTCTTGCAGCTTCTCTTACTAAAAATGGGTTATGTCATGTCTTATTACAAGCCAAGTTTTCCTGCATGAGAGTATTGTTAATATGGTAGGGGGAGGGATAGAAATCAAGTGTAAGAATAACAGTTTACTTGCACAAAGTATACCTTATTTTTTTTTAAAGTGGGAAACATTTCAGCTTTAACATTTCTTAATACTTACGTTACACTGCTGATTACATATTCTAGAAATAATTAATGCCAGTCTCAATTACCAATATGCAATTCACATTTTCAGCCAACTCACTACCTGATATGACAACAGAAGAGAATTTCCCTTATAATATTCAGAGGTACTCATACTTGTATAAGCAGAACACACAATGCTCTTTACAGCCATTGTTACATCTGATGTCGTGATAGGTATTAATAATTGTGCTGAGCATAAATGGTGACAGTATTACAAAAGTTACAAGGTGCAGATCCAGGAAAGCAGGGAGCAATCCACTAAGCACAGCTGACTCCTCCTAGACTTTCTGCCATATTTCTTTGTATTTGTTCACTTGTTTATTCCTGGCCAGGTCTCATTAGCATAAAAAGGTTGGTTTAAGAACAATCACAAGATAAAACTTCACATTTAGTTATACTCTTCATGTATTTATTTTTTCCTAGAAAAGTGGGGAACAGTTCATTATTCAGTTCTAGTGGTGAAAAATTAGGCCAGCTCACTGTGCTGTGCACAGGAGTTTAAAGCATTGGGAAGGCACTATTTTTGCCCATGATGTACTCATGGTCTGAGAAGAGTTCCAGAGACACTAAATTTATAGATTTGCTTCTTAATTCAACCCACGGTGTCAGGAGGAGTCTGCAGGGAAAGGTGAAAATGATATTCTCATCGAGGAAGCAGCATGACCAAGGCAGGGCAGCACTGAAGGGCATTCTGTGGGAGGGAAGACACTGATGGTTTTTGATGAGGGAAACAAAGGCAAGAGAAACGTAGCTTAAATTAAATCTCCTTACAGCTTGCAGCCCACTGATGGACACCTGAAACACACACAGTGTGACCTTTCTCAAGCAACTCATGGCTGCCTTACTTCCTTTATGTTTTTGTTTTACTAAAGACTAAAAGCAGAGGAGGAACCAAGATGAAAGTTTTTTGTGTGTCTCGTGTCCATGAAATACAGCCAGACCAACACTAAAGCATCCTGCACACCTAGAAAACTGATTGGAGGATTTAACACAAAAATCTGCACAACCTGAATCACAGAATTCAGCAAGTAGGCAGTGCGGAGAGGTGAACTTGGGGAGCGAGAAGCCGCAGGAAGGGAGGTGCTTTTGCAGGTGGAGAGAGGACAGAGGTGGGGGGGGGGTGGAATATGGGAAAAACGCGCCTCCCCAAAAGCAGCTGGAGAGAAAGGGGAAAATTGGAAACAGCCGCAGGGACTGAACTAAAAAGGGAGAAAGGCCAAAGGAGAGGGTTTCAATTCCATTAAGACTGTAAACAAGGGGAGCCCAAAGGCTGCAACTCTGCAGCTCGATACCTGGTGGTGCTCTGGTGGGAAGGGCGAATCCCCAGGAGCAGAGTGGGGTCCGGGAGGTGCTTGGGCCACACGGGGAGAAGCGGTCCCACTGCTGGAAGGACATTTGGTAGAGACCATTGAAGCCGAGTTCCAGCAGACCCCGGAACACGGCCACCTTTGCTGGTGCTAGAAACAAGGTCCTCAAGGGTGAAGCCTGGTGCCAGGTACGCGTTGTGATTTCCCACCATCCCTGAAACGCTGCTGCTACACCGGCTCGCGAACTTTTTCTGGGGCAGGCCGGCACCTGGCCGCAGTCTCGGGGCACCGGCAGCAGCAGGGTCCAGCGGCAGTTCCTGGGTGCAGCGGACATTCGGCCGTTGCTCGTTGGGCCAGTGCTCGGTGAGACGCTCCCGCGGAGGGGAGGAAAGGGTCAAAGCCGCGGCCCTTCGGGAGTAAGGGGCCGGGGAAATCAGCCGCATCTGAGACAAAACTCGGGAGAGAGGTACTGCCTGGGGCCTGGTCGCGGAGAGTGAAAAAGCGGGGAGTGGACGAGAGCTGAAGACAGAGGACAGGTGCGCGATTGCTGATCTAGGAGAACAGACCGGGTGGCTGGCTGACGCCATGTTCCGCTCCCGCGCATGCGCATACGCACCTACGAGCGCCGCCACACTCCACCCCAGGAGGCTAGCAGCGCCATCTAGTGGACAGCGGAGCCGTTACACTGAGCCCGGCCCAACTGGGCCAACTTCGCTCTTGAAGAACACGAGTCTCACCGCCGGCTTAGTTTATGGACTATAAAGCACTACATAGTCTGACCTCTAGGGGAAAACGAAGTAATTTCAGTCCAATTTCAATCTGTTAGCAGGTCCATCTACTCAACTTTCTTTCTTTTTTCCCCCCCTCTTTTTCACTTCTTTTCTTTTTCTTG
This sequence comes from Neofelis nebulosa, assembly GCF_028018385.1. Taxonomy (NCBI): domain Eukaryota; kingdom Metazoa; phylum Chordata; class Mammalia; order Carnivora; family Felidae; genus Neofelis; species Neofelis nebulosa. The sequence goes on from NC_080787.1 coordinate 149,641,537, forward strand.
AATACAGAAAGAGAAAAAATTCATTTTTACTTTCAATTTTTATTAAAATTTTTTAAATTTTATTACATTTCTTACTTCTGCATAAATTTTTTCAAATTCTATTTTACTCCCATCATTTTATTTTAGTCTACTTCTGTTTATTCACTTTTTCACATTTTCAAACTATTTCCTTTTTCTTTTTCATTTCATTTCTTTTTCTTGAATACAGAAAGAGAAAAACTTAATTTTTACTTTCAATTTCTATTAAAATATTTTTCTTTAATTTTTTTCTATATTTTTTGCTTTTATGTAAATTGTGTCAAATTCTATTTTATTTCCATAATTTTATTTTAGTCTACTACAGTGTATTCACTTTTTCAAATTTTCAAACGATTTCCTTTTTTCTCCTCTTTTTTCTTTTTTGTTTCTTCTCTTTTTCTTGAATACAGAAGGAGAAAAATTCATTTTTATTTTTAATTTTTATTTAAAATACTTTTATTTAATTTTTTCTATATATTCTTTACTTTTGTGTAAATTTTTTTCAAATTCTATTTTACTCCCATCATCTCATTTTAGTCTACTTCAGTGTATTCATTTTTTCAAATTCTCAAATGATTTCCTTCCTCCCACCTTTTTTTCCTCTAATCTGTCAAACCACTTTCAACACCCAGACCAAAACACACCTAGGATCTAGCATCATTTATTCGATTTTGTGTGTGTGCGTTTTTTTTTTAAATTTTAATATTTTTTTTAAATTTTAACATTTTTTATTTTAATTCTTCTATCTCATTAATTCCTTTTCTCCCTACAAAATGACAAAATGAAGGAATTCACCCTAAAAGAAAGAGCACGAAGAAACGATAGCCAGGGATTTAACCAACACAGATACAAGCAAGATGTCTGAACCAGAATTTAGAATCACGATAATAAGAATACTAGCTGGAGTTGAAAATAGATTGGAATCCCTTTCTGCAGAGACAAAAGAAGTAAAAAAATAACCAGAATGAAATGAAAAATGCTCTAACTGAGCTGCAATCACGGATGGATGCAGCGGCGGCAAGGATGGAGGAGGCAGAAAAGAGGATCAGCGATATAGAGGACAAACTTACAGAGAATAAGGAAGCAGAAAAAAAGAGGGAGATGAAGGCAAAAGAGCATGATTTAAGAATTAGAGAAATCAGTGACTCATTAAAAAGGAACAACATCAGAATCATAGGGGTCCCAGAAGAGGAAGAGAGAGAAATAGGGGTAGAAGGGTTATGTGGGCAAATCATAGTGGAAAACTTTCCTAACCTGGGGAAAGACACAGACATCGAAATCCAGGAAGCACAGAGGACCCCCATTAGATTCAACAAAAACCGACCATCAACAAGGCATATCAGAGTTAAATTCACAAAATATTCAGGCAAGGAGAGACTCATGAAAGCAGCAAGGGAAAAAAAGTCCCTAACCTACCAGGGAAGACAGATCAGGTTTGCAGCAGACCTATCCACAGAAACTTGGCAGGCCAGAAAGGAGTGGCAGGATATATACAATGTGCTGAATCAGAAAAATATGCAGCCAAGAATTCTTTATCCAGCAAGGCTGTCATTCAAAATAGAAGGAGAGAAAAAAAGTTTCCCAGACAAACAAAAATTAAAGGAGTTTGTGACCATAAACCAGCCCTGCAGGACATTTTAAGGGGGACACTCTTGAGGGAAGAAAAGATGAATATATGTATATATATATGTATATATATATATATATATATATATATATATATATATATATATCAACAAAAACAACAAAGATTAGAAAGGACCAGAGAACACCACCAGAAAGTCCAACTCTACAAGCATCATAATGGCAATAAATTCATATCTCTCAGTACTCATTCTAAACATCAATGGACTCAATGCTCCAATCAAAAGACATAGGGTAACAGAGTGGATAAGAAAACAAGCTCCATCTATATGCTGTTTACAAGAGACCCACTTTAGACCTAAAGACACCTTCAGATTGAAAATAAGGGGATGGAGAACCATCTATCATGCTAATGGTCAACAAAAGAAAGCTGGAGTAGCCATACTTATATCAGACAATCTATACTTTAAAATAAAGACTGTATCAAGAGATGCAGAAGGGCATTATATCATAATCAAGGGGTCTATCCACCAAGAAGACTTAACAATTGTAAACATTTATGTGCCAAATGTGGCAGGACCCAAATATATACATCAATCACAAACAAAAAGAAACTCATCGACAGTAATACCATAATAGTAGGAGACTTCAACTACTCATAGCAATGGACAGATCATCTAATCAAAAAAATCAACAAGGAAACATAGCAATGGACAGATCATCTAATGGACTCATAGTAATGGACAGATCATCTAATCAAAAAAATCAACAAGGAAACAATGGCTTTGAATGACACACTGGACCAGATGGACTTAACAGATATATTCAGAACATTTCATCCTAAAGCAGCAGAATATACATTCTTCTCCAGTGCACATGGAACATTCTCCAGAATAGACCATTCACTGGGACACAAATCAGCCCTAAGTAAGTACAAGATCGAGATCATACCGTGCATATTTTCAGACCACAACACTATGAAACTCGAAATCAACCACAAGAAAAAATTTAGAAAGGTAACAAATACTTGGAGACTGAAGAACATCCTACTAAAGAATGAATGGGCTAACCAAGCAGTTAAAGAGGAAATTAAAAAGTATATGGAAGTCAATGAAAATGATTAACACCACAACCCAAAACCTCTGGGACACAGTAAAGGCAGTCATAAGAGGAAAGTATATAGCAATCCAGGCCATCCTAAAGAAGGAAGAAAGATCTCAGATACACAACCTAACCTTATGCCTTAAGGAGCTAGAAAAAGAACAGCAAATAAAACCCAAAACCAGAAGAAGACAGGAAATAATAAATATTAGAGCAGAAATTAATGCTATCAATATAAAAAAAACATTAGAAAAGATCAATGAAACCAGAAGCTGGTTCTTTGAAAGAATTAAAAAAATTGTTAAACTACTAGCCAGTTTGATCAAAAAAAAAAAAAGAAAGGACCCAAATAAATAAAATCAAGAATGAAAGAGGAGAGATCACAAGCAACATAGCAGAAATAAAAACAATAATAAGACAATATTATGATCAATTATATGCCAATAAAATGGGCAAGCTGGAAGAAATGGGAAAATTCCTAGAAACATACATTACCAAAACTGAAACAGGAAGAAATAAAAAATTTGAACAGACCCATAACCAGCAAGGAAATAAAATTAGTAATCAAAAATCTCCCAAAAAACAAGAGTCCAGGGCCAGATGGCTTTCTAGGGGAAGTCTACCAAACATTTAAGGATGAGTTAACACCTATTCTCTTGAAGGTGTTCCAAAAAATAGAACTGGAAGGAAAACTTCCAAACTCTTTCTATGAAGCCAGCATTACCTTGATTCCAAAACCAGAGAGACCCCACTAAAAAGGAGAACTATAGACCAATTTCCCTGATGAACATGGATGCAAAAATCCTCAACAAGGTATTAGCCAACCGGATCCAACAATACATTAAAAAAATTATTCACCATGACCAAGTGGAATTTATACCTGGGATGCAGGGCTGGTTCAATATCTGTGAAACAATTAAGTGATTCATCACATCAATAAAAGAAAGGACAAGAACCACATGATCCTCTAAATAGATGCAGAAAAAGCATTTGACAAAATACAGCATCCTTTCTTGATAAAAACCCTCAAGAAAGTAGGAATAGAAGGAGCATACCTTGAGATCATAAAAGCCATGTATAAACAACCCAATGCTAATATCCTAAATGGGGAAAAACTGAGAGCTTTCCCCCTAAGGTCAGGAACAAGACAGGGATGTCCACTCTCACCACTGTTATTCAACACAGTATTGGAAGTCTTAGCCTCTGCAATCAGACAACACAAAGAAATAAAAGGCATCCAAATCGACCAGGAGGAGGTCAAACTTGCACTCTTTGCAGATGACATGATACTCTATGTGGAAACCCAAAATATCCACCAAAAAACTGTTAGAATTGATTCATGAATTCAGCAAAGTTGCAGGATACAAAATCAATGCACAGAAATCAGCTGCATTCCTATATACCAGCAATGAAACGACAGAAAGAGAAATCAAGGAATAGATCCCATTTACTGTTGCACCAAAATCCATAAAATACCTAGGAATAAACCTAACCAAAGAGGTGAAAAATCTATACACTGAAAACCATAGAAAGCTTATGAAAGAAATTGAAGAAGACACAAAAAAATGGAAAAAGATTACATGCTCCTGGATAGGAAGAACAAATATTGTTAAAATGTCGATACTACCCAAAGCAATCTACATATTCAATGCAATCCCTATCAAAATAACACCAGCATTCTTCACAGAGCTAGAACAAATACTCCTAAAATTTGTATGGAACCAGAAAAGACCCCAAATAGCCAAAGTAATCTTGAAAAAGAAAACGAAAGCAGGAGGCATCACAATCCCAGACTTCAAGCTATACTACAAAGCTGTAATCATCAAGACAGCAACACAGCAGAAGAGTGTCACAAGAACAGACACTCAGATCAATGGAACAGAATAGAGAACCCATAAATGGACCCACAAACCTATGGCCAACTAATTTTTGACAAAGCAGAAAAGAATATCCAATGGAATAAAGACGGTCTTTTCAGCAAACGGTGCTGGGAAAACTGGACAGCGACATGCAGAAGAATGAACCTGGACCACTTTCTTACATCATACACAAAAATAAACTCAAAATGGATGAAAGACCTCAATGTAAGACAGGAAGCCATCAAAATCCTCGAGGAGAAAGCAGGCAAAAACCTCTTTGATCTTGCCTGAAGCAACTTCTTACTCAACATGTCTCAGGAGGCAAGGGAAACAAAAGCAAAAATGAACTACTGGGACCTCATCAAAATAAAAACCTTCTGAACAGTGAAGGAAACAATCAGTAAAACTAAAAGGCAACTGACAGAATGGGAGAAGATATTTGCAAATGACATATCAGATAAAGGGTTGGTATCCAAAATCTATAAAGAACTTATCAAACTCAACACCCAAAAAACAAATAGTCCAGTGAAGAAATGGCCAAAGACACGAGCAGACACTTCTCCAAGGAAGACATCCAGATGGCCAACCGACACATGAAAAAATGCTCAACATCACTCATCATCAGGGAAATACAAATCAAAACCACAATGAGATACCACCTGACACCTGTCAGAATGGCTAACATTAACAACTCAGGCAACAACAGATGTTGGCAAGGATGCGGAGAGAGAGGATCTCTTTTGCACCATTGGTGGGAATGCAAGGTGGTGCAGCCACTCTGGAAAACAGTATGGAGGTTCCTCAAAAAACTAAAAATAGAACTACCGTATGACCCAGCAATTGCACTACTAGGCATTTATCCAAGGGATGCAGGTGTGCTGTTTCGAAGGGACACATGCACCCCCATATTTATAGCAGCATTATCAACAATAGCCAAAGTATGGAAAGAACCCAAATGTCCATCAATGGATGAATGGATAAAGAAGATGTGGCATATATATACAATGGAGTATTACTCGGCAATCAAAAAGAATAAAATCTTGCCATTTGCAACTACGTGGATGGAACTGGAGGGTATTATGCTAAGTGAAATTAGTCAGAGAAAACAAACATCAGATGACTTCACTCATATGAGGACTTTAAGAGACAATACATGAACATAAGGGGAGGGAAACAAAATAATATAAAAACAGGGAGGGGGACAAAACAGAAGAGACTCGTAAATATGGAGAAAACTGAGGGTTACTGGAGGGGGTGTGGGAGGGGGGATGGGCTAAATGGGTAAGTGGCACTAAGGAATCTACTCCTGAAATCAGTGTTGCACTATATGCTAACTAATTTGGATGTAAATTTAAAAAAATAAAAAAGAAAATTAAAAAGAAAAGACTAAAAGTAATGTTATCTTAACAGTAGCTTGCCCATCAAGGTCCTGAGAGCATGTTTTCAGATTCATCAGAGACTTATTGTCTCCCTAACTCCCACCAACTTAAAAGTATATAATCAGTCACTCCTCACATCCCCAGTGCACCTCTTTCTGCCCATGGGTCCTGTCCCCGCATTTTAATAAAATCACCTTTGTGCACCAAAGACCTCTCAAGAATTCTTTCTTAGCCATGTGCTCAAGGACCCCATCAGTTTTCGTTACTATTAAAGTTCAAGGCTGGGATTGAGAGAAGAAGCAGGACATCAACAGGATATAGACGATAGGACAATGCTTATGAAATAAGAGATAAGGCAAATGCTTATGATTTTTAGGCATTAGCGGTGAGGCTGTTCTTATTCTTTTGAAATCTAATCTAAAAATTAAAATAAAAGAGAAAAATCACATTTATAGTAATCCTCAAAACTAATTTTAAAAGAATTTTTAAGTGGCAAAACAAAATATAAAAATAAGTAAAAGAAGACTAGATGTTCTCAAGATTCCTTGAACACAGCATAAAAAGATAAATGTCAGGGGCGCCTGGGTGGCGCAGTCGGTTAAGCGTCCGACTTCAGCCAGGTCACGATCTCGCGGTCCGCGAGTTTGAGCCCCGCGTCGGGCTCTGGGCTGATGGCTCGGAGCCTGGAGCCTGTTTCCGATTCTATGTCTCCCTCTCTCTCTGCCCCTCCCCCGTTCACGCTCTGTCTCTCTCTGTCCCAAAAATAAATTAAAAAAAAAAAAAAAAAAGATAAATGTCAGGAGTGTATTAGAGTAGAATCTAGAAAGGGGGGTGCCTGGGCGCCTGGGTGTCTCAGTCAGTTAAGAGACTGACTTCAGCTCAGGTCATGATCTCGTAGTTCATGGGTTCAAGCTCCACATTGGGCTCTGTGCTGACAGCTCAGAGCCTGGAGCCTGCTTGGGATTCTGTCTCCGTCTTCTCTGCCCCACCCCCGCTCATGCTCTGTCTCTCTCTCTTTCCCAAAAAATGAGCAAAAAACGTTAAAAATTTTTTTTAAATTTTTTTAAAAAATGTTTATTTATTTTTGAGACAGAGAGAGACAGAGCATGAACGGGGGGGGGGGGGGGGGGGGGTGGGGTCAGAGAGAGAGGGAGACACAGAATCCAAAACAGGCTCCAGGCTCTGAGCTGTCAGCACAGAGCCTGATGCGGGGCTCGAACTCATGGACCGCGAGATCATGACCTGAGCTGAAGTCGACCGCTTAACCGACTGAGCCACCCAGGCGCCCCCAAAAATTTTTTTTTAAAAGAGTAGAGTCTGAAGAATCATGATTTTCAGTTCTAAGGAATAAAACTACCAAAATTTAGAGATAAAATATTTTTTCTTTAAATCCGTTTAGGAAATATATACGGTGAATATAATGCATTTCCAATTTGCATTATAGTATTGCAGGCATATTTGCTAGACTGATTTCATTTACCAAACATAATTGAAGGAGTGATGGAAAGAAAGAAAGAAAGAAAGAAAGAAAGAAAGAAAGAAAGAAAGAAAGAAAGAAAGAAAGAAAGAGGAAGGAAGGAAGGAAGGAAGGAAGGAAGGAAGGAAGGAAGGAAGGAAGGAAGGAAGGAAGGAAGGAAGAGAAAGAAAGAAAGAAAGAAAGAAAGAAAGAAAGAAAGAAAGAAAGAAAGAAAGAAAGAAAGAAAGACAGACAAGAAACAATAAGTGTTGGTGAGGATTTGGAGGAAAATGCACCCTTGTGCACTCGTGGTGGGAATGCAAGTTAGTGCAGTCACTGTGGACAACTCAAGAAGTTAAAAATAGAATTATCATACAATCCAGTAATTCCCCTACTGAGTATTTACCCAAAGAAAACAAAAACACTAATTTGAAAAGATACATGCAGTGTTATTTATAATAGCCAAGATACAGAAGCAACCCAATATATATATATATATATTGGATATATATATATATATATATATATATATATATATATATATATATCCATCACACACACACACACACACACACACACACACACACACACACACGATGGACTATTAGCCATAAAAAACAATGAAATCTCACCATTTGCAACAACATGGATGGACCTAGAGGGTATAAGGCTTAGTGAAATAAGTCAGTCAGAGAAAGACAAACACCATATTTCACTTATATGTGGAATTTAAGAAACAAAACAAATGAACAAATAAACAAAGAAGAGACAAACAAAAAAACACACTGTTAAATACAGATGATGAACTGGTGGTTGCCAGAGGGGACAGGGGAAGGGGGAAACAGGTGAAGGGGATGAAGAGGGCACTTATCATGATGAGCACTGGGAAATGTACAGCATTGCTGAATTATTATATTGTACACCTGAAACTAATAAAACAATGTATGTTATTTATACTTAAATAATAAAGTTTTTAAAGCAAAAAAAAAATCTTACTCAAAATAAACAAATAAAAGAGCATGGGATTAAACACCCTATGCAGGATGCTTTGACAATTTATATTTTGCTTCTAATGGCTTGGAGAAACTCCAGCCATTAGAACTGAACTCCACTGAACTCCAGTGTCAAAGGAATTAAAAACCACATATACCTCCCTAGTCATAATAAAACTCTCATAAAATGGGAAGACATAAAGTCAGGAAAAACACATAAGTAATAGTAAAGCAAATTACTACAGTGTGAAGAGAAAGCTATATGCCTTGTGGTGAACTGATTAGGAGATAAATTATGGGTTCTAGTTATCCAAATATTTGTAATAATTTTATTTTATTATTATTATTTGTTTTACTCTACTCAACTTTCTCTTCCTATCCCCATCTCCAATTATAAGTCTTCAAACAAACCCCCTGAGTGCCCTTGACCTTAGGGGATAAGTGAATTTAAGGAGTTCTGCTTTCTACCTAAAAAAGACGCCAACAACCCCTAGGCTACAGGTTTTGTCTGTCCCCACTGAGATTGCACTGCTAACCACAGGCTGAGCCCCATGACGGTCAAGAAGGTTCTCAGGAGGGGAGGCCCAGCAATATTCTAAATTACTGATTAAAATGCAGCCATTTGGTACCACATGTTCCAACTTATGATGGAAGCTGCTTCTTACCCCCAGTAAACTACTTCCTTATGCTAATGGGGTGGAGAGTTCTGCTTTCTCTCCCAATCACAGATTCCCCTTATATCTACTCTACATGGTTCCCTGATCCTTCTCAGTTCTTGACATCTGATTACTATGTCCAGTAATCAGACTTTTTGCCTGTGGCCCCTTGACTCAGAGTTACCCTCTGTGAGATTTCAATATCTGCAGCCAGGGCAAGTGTCTGTTTACCCCACTACTCTTGAACTCCCAGCTCCTTGTGGCCCCAGATGCTGCACCCTACATTGGCACACTTACCCAAAGATGAAGTCCCTGTCACCTCCACTGGACACAATAGGAGCTCGACTGGATTCCCACATCACTATTCAAAGTTATATTATTTGAAACATTTCCTATTGGAACATTCCTCACTCACAGTCAGTGAGTTACAGTGATTTGGTATCTACTATATACCAGAAATTCTACCAAGAACAAGAGTTGAAGAAATTGATCAGAGGAGGAGTAAGACTGAGACACATGTAAATAAGTGGATATAAGGGGATGTCACGCAGAGGAAATACATATGAGATCACAGTGGAGAAATGAGTCAGTTCCTCCTGATGACCAGGGTGAGGTAAGAGAGGTACTAAAAAAGTCTTTAGAGATATATTTTAATTCCTAGCTACATCGATAGGTTCCCAAATGCATGTTAGAATCTTGTGGGGAGTTTTAAAAATCCTGATGCTCAGGCTGTAGCCCAAAGCAATTAAACCAGAATCTCTGGAAGTATAGAAGCTAGACATTAATACATTTTTTTTAAATCCCCCAAACAATTTCAAGGTGCAGCAAAGTCTGAGAACCAGTGAACTAGATCATTGCTTCCTTGATCAGATAATCTTATACTAATTTTAACTCTAGAGAGCCTGGCATAACACAATGCCCAGTGTAGGTTCTTAATACGGATTTGGTACTGAAATCAATAACTGAATGAAGGAATAATTGTGTTAAACTAAAAAGGACAAAAAGCAGTATTTTATGCTGAGAAATTGTTTACATCTTCAGATACTATATTAACTAATAATCTTTTTAGGATTTAAAACTTGAAGCTGTATTTATAAATAGATATATGTACATCCAGGGAAAAGTTTGCAATAGTAAAATCTTGCCAAAGTCCTATGTCATTATTTTAAACAAAGCTATTTACTGTACGTGCATATAAATAGTAACAGTAAGCAAACTGAATGTACGCACAGTTATGTAAACTGCTTGCTGGTTGGTTTTAAAACATGTTTTCATATGCCAGAAGCCTCTAATGCAGTCTCAGTGAAACAAAGTATTTATCAGTTTGGAAAGATGAATCAATACATTTATAGAACTACTGCATGGTAAACTAATCAGCCAACAGTCTCATTATACAAAAATTATTACAATCTTCATTAACAAAATCTGGAAAATGAAAATTTAACATTAGTGTTAATGGTTATATTTAAATTATATATAAAATACTCATATATTATGCATGTTAATACATATTTATATATATTTGTGTGTGTATACATGTTTGTATATATACACGCATACATATACCTCATTGCAGTGCTTAGAATTACTTCAGAGCAGTCTAACAAATTTAAATAATAAAAAAACATATTAATCCATCCTTTATTAGTTAACTGTTGCATTTAACATGGGTTTCGTTCTAACTTTAAACTCACTAGTAGATATACGTGTAGTACATTAGAAAACACACCTAACATAGTCTGAATGCTTCACAACAGTTCATCACAAGAAAAGAGCAACGAAATAATTCTGCCATCACACCATAGGCTTCTGACGACCACATATCTAGAACCTCCTGGGAATAAGAGAGACATGATATTTGCAGTGGTTCATTTCCAGGACAGATATGTGAACTGGCATGTAACAGGCAACGTACCCCATTGTGGACACAGGTAAATCAGATTTGGTGGCCCTGGGTCACCTTCCAAATTCCAAAGGTAGCTTAAGCATATGATCTTGGGCCTCTCAGTTTCTTACTTTGTAAACTCAATCAAATTTTCATGGCTCCAGAATAGTTAAGACTGGAAGACTATGTGAGGGGCTTTGTATATGTTTATTTTTGGTTTTGCATGGCCAGAATGTGCTACTTCTCACTGTTTTTACATCCGCTGCTAAGAAAGAGGCCCTCTTCTCACCTTTTCTAACTTCATTTCTTTGATATGCCCCTGCCTTTCCTCTTTCGACCAATGCTTAGATGAAATGATAATATATATATACGTATATACCTCCAGTTCAGACTGACATAACACTAACTTTTATCTGAGGTGATAGAATTATATACAGGCTCACACACTACAAGTCTAATTTATGTATTCTATTCCCCAGTGAGAAAACAGGCGTTTAATATAAATGCATTTACTTTTAATAGAGCTGTTGCTTAATCCACGACTAAATAGACTCAAGGAATAAACTGTCTTCCTTGGGTAAGAAGAAGAGTTCCTATGTTTTATATTGTTCTTTGTTGTCATCTGATGTATGAAGGAAATCTTCATCTATCAACTGTATTGTACTTCTGTGAATCAATAAAATAATTAAAGATATTAAAGCACATTCACTCTTATTAAAAACATATGGCTGAGGGCAGAACGATGCATTTTTGGAGTTACAAATCAATTAAAGGAAGTCATCGATTATTTACCTTCCCAAGAAGAATTCAGACTTTTCTAAGATATCTGCACTGTGGTATAACTTACTGGATACTATTTTGGTTAAACAAAATATAAATTCCATTATATTAGCTGATATTTTTAGTATAGACAAGAAACAATTGCTTTAAAAATTAGCCATTATAGGGGTGCCTGGGTGGTTCAGTCAGTTAAGCATCTGACTTCAGCTCAGGTCAAGGTCTTGTGGTTTGCAGGTTCGAGCCCTGCGTCAGGCTCTGTGCTGACAGCTCGGAGCCTGGAGCCTGCTTCAGATTCTGTGTCTCCCTCACTCTCTGCCCCTCCCCCGCTCATGCTCTGTCTCTCTCTCAAAAATAAATAAAACATTATTTTTTTTAATTAGCTGTTACAAAAACAACAAGCATTATATTAATGCCAATCATCTCCAACTTAAGTTTTTTTAATGTTTATTTATTTTTGTGAGAGAGAGAGAGAGAGAGAGAGAGCATGCAGTGGAGGGGCAGAGAGAAAGGAAAGCAAAGGATCCAAAGCAGCCTCTGCGCTGACAGCAGAGAGCCCGACGCGGGGTTCAAACCCACAAACCGTGAGATCATGACCTGAGCAGAAGTCAGACACTTAACCCAATGAGTCACCTAGGTGCCCCTAATCACCTCCAAGTTAATGTCACATATAATACTGAACTTCAGAGAGGCCAAGGATGACTTTACCTAATTTAGCAGCGACGTCCATTAGGAAAATACCTCTGTTTTGCCTTCATTTGTACTTCACATCTCCCTCCCACCTCCTTCTGGCCACCAGGTTCCTGGGTCTTCTCCACGTGCTGGCAATCATTCAACCTATGAAATCGATTCTCTATCTACAACTGGCTTCCCAATGACTACTTTTGTATCTCTTGTCAATTATTACTATAAACTAATACATTTAAAAACTTTGTTCAAACACACACACAAAAAGGATAGAGCGTATTGTCTTCAAATTCCTGCTCTGTTCCTTGATTAAAATTTAGTGTATTTCCTCCCCCCCCCCCCCCCCCGGGCACAAATTTGCTCTTTACTGGACTATTTCTAGTAAATTACTTACTCAATTTTGTCATTCACATTTGTAAATGGAAAGAAAATGTCTAAGGCTCTTAGTAAAAGAGGAAGATTAAGAGTGTCAGAATTATTCTGATCCAATGACTTTAGCTAAGCAAATCTTTTTAAAACAGCGCAAATAGTATGAGCATTTTACAAATGAGCTTTAAACATCCTTAATCTAAATTGCTCTTAACTTCTGAATACCTAGCAAACTCCTATTTGCAGCTTGAATATAAACATTCATGCCGGACTAATACAGAAATATCTAGGGCAAATCCGTGATTAATATTTTTTTTTTCCAGTCTGCAGTATCTAGCTCTGGCTAAGAAAGGGATCTAATGAATGCTACTATAATCATTTAAATATGAAGCTGATTCCATTTTTCCATCATCACTGTCATTTCCATCAGAATTGTCACTATCACTTACATCTTCTATTCATTATTTCCATTTCTATCTATACTCATTTCACAAAGGAAAAATACATCATTAAACTTATCGCATTTTCCAAAACTATAAGTAAGCATATGAAATCCTCTCTTCTTTGCAAAGAATTACCAACATGAGAGGGCAAACTCCGACTAGCAAATAGTTCAAATCTATCCTTATAAGTTACGGCTACACTTAAATTTAATTGTCTATAAACTAAAGGGTACTTTGCTCCCTCTGGATAACCTTAAGTATTTCAGCATGGTTCATTCAAACTATTGTGCAAATTTAAAGGTGTATACTTCATGATTACATCCATTTTTGTCTTTAGAAGGAAAATTAGTAGGACTTAAACGTATTATAGTCACTTCTCAGATCCTATAATGTTAAAACTCAGTTCCAGAAAAAAAGATATCTCTAATCTACACACGCACACACATAAACCCCATATGGCAATTATATATATTTACATTATAGCTATATTATATATTTATGTTTGTCAACCAAATACTTCTAGTTTAAGGAATATGACTGAAGTATAAAATACAATATGGTTCAGAGTAAAAAAACCAGACCTTGGTTAACAAAAGATTAAGAAAATTGAAGCAAATTGATTATAAATGTTAGAGATAGGAAAGAATAAATAGAATTTTAACATCTCATTGTCTCAGTATTCACTTTTCCCTCCAACTCATAGGAGATTTGGTGAAATGGAGTATAAAACTGTAAATTCATAAGGAACATTTTGTGACATTCTTTAGAAAGATGTTCAGCTTCTCCAGTTAAAGTCCCAAGTTAATGCTTATTATCCTCAACCTGACACTTTTATTTGAATAAGAATTACTTAGCACTAGAATATTAATGCTTTTATAATCAATTATAATTTTATTTTGAAGAGATTAGTCAACAATAAACAAGGCAATGGCTATTAGTCTATATCATCATGAAGCATATTAAGAACAGTATTTGGCCCTTTTCTTGCTAAACTGCTTTCTAATTAAGCGAGTCTTAAAGCCACTTGACCCAAACAGTTCACTTTGTGGGATGTTGACAGCTTGGAACTCAGTGAACGCTCAGGGCAACAACGTGCCCCCCGGAGCCTATGGACTAGTCACACCCCTGCGACTGGGTTTTCCTCCCATGTGCTGAAAAGCTGTTGAACAACTAAGCAGAAATACCGTACCCATAATGCAATAAACAGTTCTTTCTCCCATAATATTGCCAATCAGAACATCTGACGAGCAAAAAATATTGTTATAGTTATAATTTCAGAAAAAAAACACAAAGAAGGCATTTTAGTTGGATCATATTGTCTTAAAAAAATGTAAATGAGTTATCTTTCAGCCTTGACTCAGTCTCCAACAAATAAACCCAATCTCTTTCTCTCTCTCCTCAGACTCTCCTTCCTCCTCTATTTTCTGTTCATTCAGTCACCAGAGTCAAAACCTTGAAGTCCTCCCTCAGGCTCTACTGGGACACAACAAGCACATCCTAGTTCAGAGCTCCTTCCTCTCTGTTCCTGCTGTCAGCCACCTAGGTTGTTAGTGGCCAACGGGGCAATTTGGATTCAATCAAGTTGAGAATGGCTCTTGATGGTGAAAGCGCAGACATGGCAGTGGAGGGAGACCAAGGGACAGGGGACAAGTTAGGGGCTTGTTGAAGATATTCAAGTGTGAGGAGCTGAAGGCCTCAATGGAGGCTATGGCAAGTAGAAATAGTATGAAAGAAGATGAGAACGGAAAAACCCACTGCAGATTGGTTTATGGGGTCAAAAATACTGTGGAGTTAAGCACTATGAGAATAATGAAAGCGAAAACGAAAGATAGCATCTGTATGGAATGAGCACCAACAGTCATATTTCACAGCAAATTCCAGAACACTGGCCGTGTGGGTAGATGTGTGACTTTGGGGAAGTTATTTCATCCTTCGGTGCCTCAGTTATACCTCAGCTGTAAAATGAGGATGTTAACAATAACTATACCCTACATTTTTTTGAGGATTAAGTGAAAAATAGGTATGCATTGAATGTACCAAAAGCACAAAAGTAATGAATTACAAAATCCCTTTCAGCTCCAAAGTTTAATGCTCTACCTAGTAGCTTACTAGCAATCCTGGATATTTCTAACTCCCATACTTTATGCCACAATGTGTCCAAAGCACCATGTTTCTGTATGACTATACCCAATAAATATTCAACACGTATTTGGGATTTTATTTCTAATAAATGTCTATGCGTATGAGAGGAAGAGGAGTCGGGAGGAGGCATTCTTATCATTTAGAAGAGTCATCTATATTTTGGTCTCAAAATTTCCTTTGGGCTATTGGTAACTGAGTCTGGTAGGATTCTGGTTCTGGGGTAACCAAATTGTTCAAGGGTTAATAGTGACCTGTCATGGTAAGAACAGTCTGTGAATTATGTAAAATATAATGCCTAGACCTTGGTTTAGAGAAGAGCAATTTACTTTAGGGAATATTATCAATAATTCTCTTCTCTTGAGCTACTTTCATTTTGATATGAATTGTTTTCAAAGTCAGGAACAACTGATGCATTGTCTTTGCTGCACACAATTCATTTACAAAAATCTACACCATGGGCTGGGGTGATTTACAGAGCTGACTTAGCAAGGCTACCTAGTTTGAGGTGAGTTCACAACCTAAAACAATAATAATTCTTTTATAATATTACATCAAACACTTCTTTCTAAATTTTTAGTAGAACAAATTCTCTTCAAGGGAACAACATAATCAACTTACGAAGGTTTTTACGTCCTCTAAATAATTATCATGTTCCAAGCTAGCACAAAGTTATAATAGGGCTGAAGTTAAGAGTATGTGTGAAGAACACTGGCCCCTGCCTTTTAAATTCGCAATACGTCTTATTCTTCAAACCAGAGGCAAATTAAATTAAAATTAAGATAATTGACTTCTCCTCAAAGAATTTCAGAAATCTGTGCGCACTCCTAATCTCTATGATGTAAAGAAATAAATTGTCAGGCACTTACAGCAAAGATGAAAACCGAGTCAGAAGACCCAGACCCCAAGCCTGGGCTCCAACATACACTAGCTGACCTGCCTCTGCTACACTAGCTGCAAACCGCCGAGGGGGTCACGGCCATGCTCATGGTTTGTTCTGTCCCTGGGTAAAACAGGAATAATCACATCGTCATCCCGTTGCTCCCTGGCTTCATGTCCACCCACTTTCCCTGTAGCCCCTTCACTCCAGGCATGCTGGCCCTCTGTTCTTCAGCCCCCACCCCAGGCTCCTTCTGGAACCATCCATGCTTGCCTTTTCTCCACCAGAAATGCTCCGCCCCACCCTGGCTGCCAGGCTCAGCTTGCTGGCTCAGAAAGGCAGGCTTTACTCAAACATCATCTGCTCAATGATGCCTCATCTTATTTAAAATCATAAATTAACCCTACTCCCTCTCTGGTCCCTTCTGAGTTTCCAAGACACCTTTTTTGCTTTATGTTTCTCCTCAGTACTTAGCACCAATACACTATATATTTAACTTATCTTTTCTGCTTATTCTCTTCCTTTCCTACTTAAATGCAAGCTCCATGAATGAGAGACCTTAGTCAATTTTGTTCGAATCTTCACTTTTTCAGGATTTGCAATATCTGCAGTGAGGTAGGTGCTTAAAGAATGGCTGTAGAACCAGTGGACGGATGAAGCTTCCCCAAGGTTGTTGAACATTGTCATGTTCAAATGAGATGTCATAGGTAGAGTTTACCAAATTGAAAAACATAGGAGTCATGGTTTCTAATTCATTTTAACATTCTGTCGAAATAGTAAAAATGTACATTACAATTAAAGTACAAAAGTCAATATAAAAATGAGTTATAAGAACTTTTAAAAAATATTTACTATATATTTTTAAAATTTTTTTTAAATTTATTTTTGAAAGAGAGAGAGAGAGAGAGAGAGAGAGAGACAGAGCATGAGCAGGGGAGGAGCAGAGAGAGAGGGAGACACAGAATTCGAAGCAGGCTCCAGGCTCTGAGCTGTCAGCACAGAGCCCGACGCGGGGCTCGAACTCATGGACCGTGAGATCATGACCTGAGCCGAAGTCGGATGCTCAACCGACTGAGCCACCCAGGTGCCCCACTATCTTTAGAAGTAAAAAAAAAAAAAAAAAAAAAAGAAGGAAGAATTAATAAAAAGATTTTAGAGTACAATTGAAGGCTTAAACATATACCAAAAATATAAATCCCCAAGATTGTGGGTTAAACCAGAGCAGTGACCTCTGGTCTAAAGCAATAAACATGTGACCTATAGCATGGTACAGGAAAGCCAGTTGAGGGGAATTTTTTTTTTCTGTAAAAGAATAACAGGTCTGGAGACAGAGAGGAAGAAAACAAGAAAAGAGGAAAGAGAAAGCTGTGGAGAATTAAGTACCACTCAGCAAACACACTTATAGAAGATTAGATTTTCAGATGCTGTTGACTTAAGCAATAAAAAGTACATCAAAGTGTACTCTGTTGATGAATGGCACATAAGTAATAATTCCTAGGTTAGCCCTTTCAGGCACATTGAAAGATTGGTCATTCTCTAAGTATGACACAATGAAATGAAACAGTGTATAAACCATCAAGTCCCAGGGGGAATAACCTGGTTTTTGGCTTGAGCTTTTCGCAAGGAGAAAACAAAACAAAACAAATAAAACACAAATTGAAAAAAATTCACCCTCCACAACAAAGTTCACATTTGCATATATTAGAGGATGCTTCCCTGTTTAGCTCAAGGTAGGAGGAGTAAGTCACAAATATGTAGGGAGGATGATGGGTTTCTCCCTGGGAACTTCAGCTTTGATTCTAAGGGTATAGTTTCTAGCAATGCTGAGCCCTGTTTCTGATCTGAAAATGGCATAAAATGTAGCTGAGTACCCCACAGCTCAGAGAAAGATTGCCAAGCAGGATGCATAGTTTCAGTAAGGAGATAATGGAGCTAACGATTTAAACTGGAGCTAATATTTTATAATGGACTAACATTTTAAATTTTTATAGAACTCTGTCTTAGAAGGCATGGAAAGTCATTTTCACAAACAGGAACATTCGAAATAAGTAAATCATGTGATTTTCTTTTCAAAAAAATAATTACAAAAGTCACATAAAAACTATCTACCTGAAAATTACTTCACAGTGGAAATATAAATTTCTGGTTCTTTGGTAAATAGAACTAACAAGGTTTATTAACATAGAACTACCAGCATATACAGTTCTGGTTTCATTCATTAAAGCCAATTCTAAGATGTATAATTCCCTAACATAACTGAGCGACATATAAAGGTAAAACCAGTCCCCTACGATCAGTTAAAACTGATCAACTCAAACACAGAAATAATTTGCAATTAGCTCCTAAAGACTAACTTTAACAAAGCATTAGGCTTTATTTATTTATATAGAGTCTGTATGTGTTTGATTTCTTTTTAATTGAAGTACAGTTGGCATACAATTTTATATTAGTTTCCAGGGAACAACATAGTGACTCCACAATGTTTGAATTTTTTTAAAAGAGGGAATAGCAGGAGAAAGCAACACAACCCTCGTGTATACTTCCTTCTTGTCAAGCACACACACATTGACTTCTTTTAGTCTCACAGCCACCCTGGGAAGTAGACACCCGAGGAACATTAAGCAGCCTACCCAAGTGGCACGAACAAGTGCCAATGGCTGATCCAGCTGAATCCAAATTGGTGCTCCTTCCTCCATTCCCATCCCAGAGGGGAGGGCCCAGCCGCACGGCTTCTCATCATAAAACAACTGACCGAACTTGGTCAATCCAAACAGGAACTACAAGGTAGGACTCGGGGCAAGTTATAATAAAAGCAAAGATCAGGAAGAAAGAAATCTAAATAGTAGATTCATAATTTACAGATAGTCGTTATTAGCCCCACTCAGGTCCAAGTGTGGTCAGGCTAGCAAATTCTATTCAGAGACTATTTTAACTTCTCCTGGAAGGTTACTGTTGTGTCTTTGGTGTAAATTTAAAGTACTATGTGAACAATAGAAAATAACATAGGACATAGGGACTGTAAAGTTTGGAGGCTAAGACATTACTAGTTAAATTTTAATGTTTCCATGCCAAGAGGGAGTAGCAGTAACTTAAGGGAGTAGAATAACCTGGAAGAGAGGAGCATCACCATATTCAGCTGTTTCAGTGACACTTTTATACTGATGGGTTCCATTCTCACTTAATGAAAATAAAATTAATAGTTGGAAATGAATGTACGGAAATACCACTCTGCTCAGTAGTCAATGGTTATTCATCACATTTAAAACACCCTTACACATGAGGGAACTACAAATGCATGGATATGGGGCACCTGGGTGGCTCAGTCAGTTGTGCATCCGACTTCAGCTCAGGTCATGATCTCACAGAGTTCGTGGGTTCGAGCCCCACATCAGGCTCTGTGCTGATAGCTTGGAGCCTGGACCTGCTCTGGATTCTGTGTTTCCTCTTCTCTCTGCCCCTCTCCCACTCGTGCCCTTGCTCTCTCTCTCTCTCTCTCTCTCTCTCTCAAAATAAATAAATGTTAAAAATTATTTTAAATAAAAATAAAAATGCATGGATATACACTCCAAATGCTCTCTTTCACCTCTACTCTCTACAAATCCCACCCTGAAAAGCAGAACACAGATATCACAATGGAAAACTATAAAGGTAGTATACTGCGATGGTTCTTAATTTTCATGCATTCTGCTGAGTTCTTTAAAATTTGTAGAATAATGACCCAGACAACCCAGACAGAAATCAGGAAGTACAAGAACAATCTGCTGGAAAGTGACTTGGGGTGAAATGGACACAGATCTTCACTCACCTGCCGGAGCAGTGCTGCGTGCACGTTTCCGGTGGGCAGCTGGGTGCTCAGGTCAGCCTGGGAAGACAGAGTGGAGCTAGATTCAGAGAACCATGGCTCACTGGCTTAGGACAGTACTCGGAGCCATGGTGAAATTATGCACACTATCACAGAACGGTGTGGCCTCATGGGAAAGGCAAAGAATTTGGAGCCAGAGATTCCGGGTGAAAAGTCTCAGCATTGGTGGGATAATGGTTGGCATAAGCTGCCACTTATTAGTCACACCCTTGGGTGATTCTTTTAAATCTCCAGTCCCAGTTTCCTCATCTGTGAAATGGAGAAGATACCCCAGCTCATCCTACCACTTAAGGTTGCCATGGGGATGCAATGTGAAAAGCACTGGGAAAGGAATAAGAAGTCCAGTACATGTGTGGATGATTGTCATTAGTAGTATTTTTAACATAGTATGTTTTATATTCAAAGCACAAAGACATCCTAAAATTTAAAGAAGAATAAATATGTAAAAAGGTATGCAACAGGCAGTCATGAGCAGTTGAAAAGCAGGAAGTAACAGAAGAAAACGCAAAAGGACATTTAAAAAGCTTTAAGATTATTGATTTTCTGTCCAGTCACTCAAAATTTGCTGGAAAAAATTAACAATATTGACTCCATTGACTTTTCTGACCATATTTTTTCTAAAACTTATAATATTCTTTATAATAGGGCCAGCCAACAACTGGTCATTACAATCAACTACATCTCCACTTTGAGCATACCCAAAATATATTTTCCCTGTTTACGCAAACTGGAGATGTTTCCCTAATAAATATTTTTGTTGAGGTCTGTCACCTGGACTTCTCTCTTTCTCCAGACAATACAATGGCTGTAATCCCTAAGTGAACCTTTCTAACACAAAACCAAGCATATCTCTAGACTCTCAATAGCTGTTTTTATAGACATATAAAAATAGCAACCTAGCTTTCCAGAAACACCTTTACTGCCATTAGTGAAAATATGTGATTATTATGTATGCACGCACACAGCATACATCTTCCAGAGCTGAGCCTATATCATGGAGAACTGAGCACACATTTCATAATGCATATCACTTACGCATCCCCCCAGGGGCTGACAGGCAGGGGCTTGGTTTGATCCTTCCTCCATCCCCTTGTACGGTTAAGAGTCCCTTGGGTAGTATCTTCCGTGTGCTCAAGTTTGTGATTTCTTATGCAGCCTCTACAATTTCTGACCTAAAGCTGGCTTGGTTGTGATCTCCTCAAGGGGGTAATGGCTTTTCCTCTGTGTCCCAGCACCTGGCCCCACTGTGGTAGGCACTGGGCTTCCTACAGGTGTTGAGTGAATTGACTTGGTCTGAGTTCACAAGAGATGTAAACCACTTGTGATAAAAGGTAGCTTTCTCTTCCACACAAAAGGTCAGTGTAAATCTGGATTCAAAACATAAAATGGATTTAACATATTTCTTATCTGTATCAAAATTCAAACTCAGTATGGTATTCTCTGCATAGAACCAAGGACACAGCTACACCTTTCTACTGTAGATGTAACTTTAAAAGCCTGTGTTTCTCTCCCTCGGGCCTGAGAGACACTGTAAACTCGGAAGCCAGTACTCTATACTGTTGCCAGAAGCCAAAATTGGAAGCCATGGTTCCAAGTTCCTTTAATAAAGCAGGAAAGATGCAAGAATGTCTTAGTAATGTCAGTTCCCAAACACCGAAAACCTAAACCATGTCTTCTGGCTTCAGGGGCTTATTAGCTGCACTGATGCACTCCACATTTATAATGTTGATAAAATGTGGGAACAATCTTTCAGCTCTCAAATCCTAATATTAGCTCAGCCAATTCTGACTTGGTATTACTGTAAACAGTAGCAAACAGGAGCAAAGTTGAGTATTGCTACAGCAATACTACAAAGTTGAGTATTGCTACAGCAAAATATGTTAAGAAGTATCTCAAGATGGGACACTCATGTTCTACCCACGTACCATCCCATTTTTCTCTGGATGTATCAGTTTTAAAGTAAATGTATTTCACAACTCATTCATTCATTTGTTCATTCATGCATTCATTCAATAAATAAGCATTGGCTAACCATCTTCAATAGAGGGAATGCGATACATTGGAAAGAGTCTTGGCCAAAACAGACTGGATGTAAATCCTGGCTTTATACTTTACTAGCTTAATGACCTTCCACAAAATACTATGTCTGTGTGAGTACCTATTTCCTCTCTTGTAAAAAGAGATCTGGAGGAGGAATAATAGGTAATGTATCTAAAGTATTTGACACAATGCATGGCGCCACTGTGTTTTTCTTTCCTTTCTCTTCCCTTCAAGGCAGTGGGTAGAAAGATGAGTAAAATGTGTGTCTGCCATTTAAGAACCCCAAGTATAGTGGGACGTGTGGACAACCACCAATAGACAAATTAATTATACCTAGGATGGTAAGTGATAAAATTCAGGCATGAATTTACTACCGCTATTAAGGAGCAGTAACTATGGACAGTGATCTTGACAAAAAGAGCCAGGGCAACCTTATCAGGCAGGTTGCCAGAAAGGACCACAATAAAAAGTAAAGAGCTTCAGCGATAAGGCAGTAGAAGTGATATAACTCACGCTCTCAGATGAATCCACATCATAAATTCCCCTGCTGTTGGGCATACATTCTCTGCCCAAATCTTTGAATATCTGGGATGCTCAAGACAAAGTAAAACAAAACAATGAGCTGCCTATTGGATAAAAGGCAAACTCATTGACTTGAAGATCTTTTAGATCTTGTGGGATTCCTCCCCAGCCTACCCCAGCAGGTGTGTGCTCTCCTTTCCCCAGCAGCGAGACTCTAGCTAAACTGGAGTTTTGTTCTTGAGCAGTGTTGCATGTCTTCCTCCTTGATCACCTTTCCCCTGCCGGTGTCTCTGCCTCCTTCCCTCAGCACTCCATCTACCATAAAGCTCTCATGGATCCACTGAGAAGTTACTTTTCCCCTTCTTGGAACATCCAAAGCATGTGGTGCCTCTTTTCATGGCTGTTCTTTTACAGCTTGTCACATTGCTTTCCAAAATACTCACTTGATTACTTGTTGCATCTTCTTTGTTAGGTGGCACACTCCCTGAAGCTTATTTGATTTTATTTTTTGCACAGACTAAAGATACTTTGAAATTTTAGAATTCTCTTAGAATTGTTCAATCAGCCAAAGGCATTTTCATATACTTTATTAAATGTACTGATTTCTAAATATATACTGTCTCCAGCCTTGAACAATTGACACTCAGGTCACCCATTCCCCATGTCCTTTTCTGATTAACTGCTAAACAAGTTCCCACCAGATCTGCTCCTTATACAGCCCACAAGCTCCTCCACAGAGGCCAAGTGGAAACTAGCCTTGTAAACTGCATCCAGGAGTGAGAGCCCCCACTGCGTTTTCTTAATCTCCTGGCTGAAAAGTAGAGAACGTTTCTGCCAGTTACTAGGTGAAAGCCCAACGTCTAAACTCTGCCTTGACCTGCCATCTTAATTTCCCCCATGGCCTTATCCAAGCCTTCTGTAAGGAATCACAGGGAAACATCTGTATTTACGGATACCACCTGTCGGACTACTATCCTCCCCTCCCCAGTTTTAATTCCTGCAGATATGAAAAGAATACTCATAACAAGTGCCGGGGCAAAGGGACGTCCAGGCTTCCCGCCATCTTTATAAAAGAGGTTCCCTCACCAGTGCTTGTCAGAGCCAGCTGTGTTCACGTGCCCCAAGTTATCACTTGCTCACATTTCTACATGCCAAGAAAAATAGCTGGACTGCCAATACCAATGCATCAGAATGCTCCTTCAGGGTCCAGTATCCCCATCTGCCCCCTGGCATCTGCCTTGATAGTTTGTGTTTCAGGGAACTTGTCTCTTTTGATTACTCCATTCCTAAGCTATCCTACTATATGTAATAATTTGATTAATATCCTCTACATTATATATATATATATATATATATATATATATATATGTTATCTTCATTATATATATAAACATACACACATATAATGACCTTGTGTAAGATACTGTGTAGTACTCATTTCCTATATAGATAATAAATTTACACACACATACACACATATATGTGTGTGTATACATATATATGTATATGTATATGTATACATATACATATACATATATATGTATACACACACACACACACACACACACACACACATATATACATTCCAATCAAATAACCAGCTCCTTTCTGTATGTCATACACCACAATCCATATTCATGAGTAGTATTTCTCTAGCACTCCAGAATCAATGATAAATCTGGCTCAGGGCTGAAGTGTGTTGGTCTGATGTGCTGAAAAACATTTCCTAAACTCATCTCTACCACAACCAGTAAGTACCTCATCAACACAGGACTACAGTGAGACACATCAATGAGGATTACAATATCTGACTATACCATGAAGACAGTAGAAGAATTTTTTTTTCAAAGCATTCTGCTTATAACTTGAGGCCAAAACAAAGGGCTGTGGTTCTAGAGAATGATACAAAGCTCTCAGGTTATTTCCAGTCGTGCCACTTTACTAAAGAACTATAATCAACACTGTAAACTGTGTAATATAATTCATTCAACAACACCTCTACTGCTATATGTTCAAAATCTAAGTATTCAGATGCATGAAATGACAAACAGCGTTATTTTCTATTCTAAATGTTCAAAAACAAAAGAATGGCCTTCCCCTGTGACCACAGAAGTATTCTCAACAGTCCTGTGTGATTGTCTGCCTCCCAATCTTTCAGTTCCTTTGGGTACCTGGTGCCATTTTGGCTTTCAGTTATGTATTTCACTGACATGATTTTTTTTAATAGAGACAATAGATGACCATAGTAAAAGAAGTGAAGCGTGTTGCCACGTCTCTTTCCAGTGGTCCTCCTTCTGTGCGTGTACATAGGGATTCCATTCTGCTGCCACGTCGCACCTCTGCCTACTTATGTAACCCAGTGCACGGACGCCACGGTGCTGGCAAATTCCTTTATGTAGGCCTCATCATCAGTGAGTTTCCTTTACAGTGAAGCTCTCTGCTGCCTAAGCAGAAGAAGTCAGGGCCAGCGTTAAGCTCTGCTTGGTCCTTGATAATCAGAAGTTGGTTTCGAGTTGCCCTTTGTAGAAGTCTTCATGTTCTTTAATCATATTCTCAGAACTGGTGTGATCTGGAGACTTTCTACATGATGCAAAATTAATTGAAATATGACTTATGTTTCTAGAACTTCAACTGTGACATGTAAGAAAGTACTTTTTTGCTGAAAAATGTTAACTAATTCTAAGAAAAAGTCACATTATTTAAAATAATGCCAGAATTCTTGCCCTACAGTAGATGACATTGGATATGCCCTATCATTTACATTAAAGATGTATTCATTCATTGTGTAATGTCTAAGTGTTCTTCTGAAGGAAATGCAAGGATTATAAAAAAAAAAAACACCTTTTGAAACCTATTTTCAATTACAGCAACCCATGGTTTCTGTAGAAAAAAAACTAGAGTGTAACGCGATGTGCAAAACTGCATTGATTCTTTTTTCTCCAAATTCTACATAGTACATATATATGTACATATGACACATATATACACTTACACAAAGTTTAAGTAACACATGGTTGTGTGCCAATGAAAATTGCATGCTGTTGGTTTTTCAGAGTTTTCTATCGATTATATTTTCTATTTCATCGCTTCTAAAAAGTTACTTCAAAAAAATTCTCATAATTCTCCCAAAAAAGTTTTAAGAGGCTAGTTTCAAGCTGTAATCGCTTGAACTAATTATGCTAAAGGATTTGGTTACAGCAGTTTCTAACCCTGGCTGTACATTAGATTCACCTGGGGAGCTTTTAAAACTATTAAATAGCAAACTACCTGGCACATGGTAGCCAATCAATACATGGAAATTTCTTTCTCTATTATCCCTTCCAGCCTATCTGCAATTCCATATTTCCTCAGTGCCTACAGAGTATAATCTGACATCTCACTAGCACCTCATTCAGTACACCCCAAAATTTCCAATAAGTGTCACCACATATTCTGTCTTCATACCCAGTTAGTCACCAAGAGTATTAATTTTACCTAAGTGATATTTTATATGTGTCCCCTCCTCACATACCCTCTTGCTCATAGGATTGCTTTGAACTGTCTCCCAGTTTAAACCCACAATTGCCTACTCTGGGGTCTTACTACCTTTCCACCATACAGATGCGATCAAGTTCACATTCCCTAGCCCCTCCGAGGCCCCCAACCATCGGGGATCCCTTAGCCTTGTACCTTTATCTTCATGTTCCCCTTTCTGGGAACCTGTATTCTGCCAAACAGAACGCTTCCCGGAATAAGGCAGAATGTTTGACACAGATGCCTTCCCCCATTCTTTCCACATTCCTATTTCTAAGTCTCCCGGCCCTTAATGCTTTCTCTTTTCTCATCTCCTGCTCTGTCTCTATGGGAAATGTCCAGCTCTGTGTCAACCATTCTTTTCCTGTGGCCCTTGTCACCTACATATTGTATGGAATGGTTTAACATTTGGAGGCAGTACTTATGTAATCGGTGAAATAACACATCATCAAGGATCGCTATGTGATTTGTTACCGGGTGTGCCTTTTGGTTTTGGTTATGTCTACATTTGTGGATATTCTTCATAAAATGCATCATACCGAGTGGGCAGCTCCTACGGTATTCTTCAGATACTGTTATAAATATTGTCATCTTCACAAAGTAATATATTTCTTCCATAACAGTTCATTGAGTAACAGCAAAATAAATTTTAAAACGCTAAGCCAGAAATACGTAAATACACAGGGCCAACACAACTTAAAAACCATCACTGCACCTCACACTAAAATCACAAGTCTTCATGAAAAAGTGGCATCAAATGTGGTGAGCTGTATGGAGTAAAAAGGCATCCAGCAGTCAGGGCTTTCCAGAAAGAGCCCATGTTTTTGTATTTCGCTATAGCTAAAAATATTGAATCTGGACAGAATCTAGGAGGAAGTGACAACATGTGGGAAGCCGACCTATTTAACTTGAGATCAGCCGACCCTTGGAGTACATACATGGCTGTCTTCTAAAAAGCTGAAAAAAAAAAATCCTACGACTGTGTTAGGTTGCAACTACACTTTCAGGCATGAAGAGCCTTTACAGGAGATAAAGCACTGATTGTTTTTAGTCCCCTTCCTCTGCTAAGGAGAAGGCACATTAAAAAGACAGCTATCTACTGCAGTGTGCATGCTGGGCAACATGGATGTTACTTACTGATAAAAAGCCCATGACAGTGATTTTAAAACAGGACTTGTGCTGTCAGTCAAACCGGAGAGGCGGGATATCCTGTCCAAGTGATTACTGTCTGGGCCGTAGTGTGGCGAACTGCCAGGTCAATTACAGCAGGCCGGGAGGAAATATGAAGACAGATAGGCTTAATTCTAAACAGGAGCATCAGTAAAATAGAAACCTGGGGACACATTAATGCAATGGTCAATTACTTAAAAGTGTGGCTTTGGCCAGAGCTACAAAAATGTGTTTATATTGAGTCTTCCAATAGGTAAGGAATTTTTTTATTAATAAGAATGGACATATAAGAAATTTTAGAAGTAGCATTTGTATATTTCTGAAGAAAAACATTTCGCACAGGAAAATTAGGATTCTGTAATTCTCTTCTCACCTACAAACTTAGACACATGGGTAAATTAATATTTGGGAAAATGGCCAATGATATTTCATAATTGTTCATGTCACTGATATGTCAATTTTCCTTCCATTCTTCCTTACCAAGATTGATTTCAGATCTAAAGTCTCCTAGTCAACTCTCCCCTGTCTATGGCACCTACAGCTTCTTTGTCTAAAGGAAAAGATATTAAGATCTCAGCAGCATCAATCTGAGGATTCATATCACAGAATATCTATAAACAAGGAAATATTTCCTTTGTTTCAGACTCAGGTTCCAGGAGTCTCATAGAAACACATTAAACATCAGACTTGCCGGGGGGAAAATGCAGACTGTTTGAATCACAGCTTAATTGCTTGTGAAGTAGATTCTTATATTCCTCCAATAACAGAAGAAAATCCCTGTCAACATCTATGTGAAGTAAATACCAGCTGCTGACACTGAATTTTGCAGCTATGCTATTTTTAATGGTGATTAGTAAGCTCTTAAATCATGAAAGATTTTAAAGAACAGACAGAAAGAGGTAAATTAAAACAGAAAATATCAGAAATACTATCATAATTTTTCACCAACCTAAAGAGATGTTTCTCAAAAAAATATTTGTGGGGAATTTACGTAAATTCTAGGACACAATGTTCATTAAAACCTCAATGATATAGGTAGGTAGTATACATGCTGGAAAAGGTGCCAAAAGCTGAAATAATAGAAATCAAATCTGGCTTCCTCAAGCTAATATTATAATAGGAGATTACTAACTGATACTTAACTAATTACAGAAATGAAAATAAACAATATTTTATCTATCTCTGTGTATTGTTTAAGTGGGTAAGAAGGTGTATAAGCATCTCTAAATGACACAAGTTAATTAACTAGCGACTTAATCACATTCTAAACTACATAATAAAAGAATCTGTGAAATGAAAGAAAAGATCCTAGAAATTCAGGACCTATCTGCCCAGATACGTGTCACATATCATTAGAACTACCTCTAGAGTGATCTCTAAAGTTGTTATCTACATGCCTAAATTTTTTCACCATCTTTAATCTATCATATTAATTATAAATTACCATCCAAAGTCAATGAGAAGTGTAGGATTAGAATCAAAGATGTCTTCAGAGATCTTTAAAGCCAGTCTTGCCACTTCCCCTGCATGTTGGAGGATTCTCTTTTACGCTACTCCACTCCTTCTTTCAAATACTGAGGATCTACGAGGTACCAGGCATTGGACTTGGCTCTTGTGGTAAAACAATGCACCAAACAGCAGAAACTCTTACCCTTGTGTGGGAAGACAGACGTGAGCCAAATGCATTACGCCCGGGCAGAGAACACGGGTCATTGGGAGGGAAGTGCAGCAGTTTTACAGAGGGGGCTCCGCAGGGGTGGCTCAGCGGGAAGGTGAGATTTCAAAGTAGACTTAAGGGGACGTTGGGGGGCATCTCTCAAAGTCGGAATGTAAAAGCATCTTTTGGGATGACTATTAAGTGCAAATTGCCAGGCTTCCCCAACAGGAGGGATAAATTCTTTTTTTCTAAATTTTTTTTTTAATGTTCATTTATTTTTGAGAGAGAGAGACAGAGACAGAGCGTGAATGAGGGAGGGGCAGAGGGAGAGGGAGACACAAAACCCAAAGCAGGCTCCAGGCTCTGAGCTGCCAGCACAGAGCCTGACATGGGGCTCGAACCCACAAACTGAGAGATCATGACCTGAGCTCAACTCAGATGCTTAACTCGGATGTGCCACCCAGGAGCCCCTAGAAGGGATAAATTCTAATTTAGTAGGTTTGAGGCCAATGGGCATTGTTTTAGTTCCCAAGCAATTCAGCTGAGGTTGGTCTACAGACCGATTCGAGAAACACAGCTCTGAATCCCTGACAGTTTCTTCTGTCATCTGGCCACCACACAGAGCGGCCATCGTGGGTGCAGCTGGTCGGGTGAAACACCTGGCACAGAAAAGGAGCAAAGAATACCTTAAACAGAAGCAGTAGAAACAGAACTGTCCATTTTTCACTTAGCAACAAAGTCCCAAAAGCTGCTGAGATATGTTGACATTCAGTGACTGGTTAGTGACGGGCAAACTGATGAATTATATGAGTACTGACAATCTTACGACTATTCTGGTGGTTGACTTAACTAATGATTCCCGTGCCCTTGGGGCTTGCTAGCACAGAAGGTTGGTGTGTTTGGTGAGTTTGTTAAAGTGAGGGTCATGCCAGACATTTGCTGACTGTTCAAGTTATCTCCTATGACAGCTCTCCCCAGGTTGTAGGAAGCCAAGGGAACCCAGGTAACAGGTGCAACAGGTGCGAGCATTAGCCCAATGATGCTAAATTTTTCCAGTTCAGGAACTTCTTCTAGGGATGTCACACAGTATTTCATCACTGTTCCCTTACTGTGCATGTATGGGGGATATACATGATCTACTACAGAAATAAAAACCATTGATATTAGGTGCTTCCTCTGTACAGGATCTTACTTAACCCTCGAAACAGCTCTGCGAGGGAAATACTATGCAGGTGAACTGAAGCCCAGAGAAGTTAAGTAACTTGCCCAAGGGTCACACAGCTAATAAGAGGCAGAACTGAGATTTTTAACCTGTGTCTGATTAATCCGATGCCCACGTCTTAACCACTAAAATATAGGACTTCCTAAATCTATTTTTTCTAAATGCTTGATGTAAACGTTTACCATGTGGCATTTCAATATGAGAATTTAATCATGAGGTGCTAGTTCATTCTCAGAGGCGACATGATGACAGGGGAACGTGAGCTTTGGAGGGAAGCCCACCCAGGATGGAATCCTTATGTGACACTCGTCACCACTTCACACACCTGAGCATGGGTTCCTTCCCTCATGAGAAGGGGTAGTGCGCCTCTCAAAGTCCAGTGGGACAGAATGTGCACTGCATGGGGCACACGGTGTGCAGCACAGAGAGCCATTCCCTCCCCACCGACTTGGAAGGAAACCTTGACAGGCACCCCAACTCTCCTCTCCGCGCACAGAACACTTGCACGAACCCCCTGACAGAGGGTCACCCGAGCCGTGCTGGAACATCTCATCCAGGCACAGCCAGCTCCAGTCACTCGGAGTGTTCTTCCTCCTCCTGACCTGACGGCCACCGCCACCAGGACTGCTCCTCTGGGCAACAGTGACTCAACCAGCACCTCTTTCCAGGTGACAAAGCACAGAGAAGATGGAAGACAGTCACACCCCTGGTCTCTGCTTCTCTGAATTAAGAAAGCACCAATTCCAGGGGCGCCTGGGTGGCTTAATCCGTTAAGCATCGGATTCTCGGTTTCAGCTCAGGTCACAATCTTGCGGACCGCGGGATCGAGAGAGCCCTGCGTCCAGCTCCACGCTGACGGCACAGAACCTGCTCGGTATTCTCTCTCTCTCTGCCCCTCCCTCTCTCTCTTTTTCAAAAATAAATAAATAAACAAACTTAAAAAAAAAAAACCCAGAAAGCACCAGTTCCTGCCCAGATCTCTCCTCCCTCACCCCACTCTTTCATCCCCTCCAAGGCCCTGCTTCTGCCTCTGCCCCATCTCCTGTGGAACCTCCTCCACCAGCCCAACCCCAAACTCAGGAAGCCTCTGTCTGTCCTTCTAGGTTTCTCCCCACTCCAGTCAGCTGGGCAAAACAGCCCTCTTTGGTAGGGAGAGGAAGAGAGAACTATGTGATATTTTTCAGGCTCTGGACCCTGTCATGCTTCCACTGACCCAGAGAAAGGCTGTAATTACTTGCTACCATTGGGCCTGGCTGAGCCTGTGGTCAATCTTGAGTGGAAGGACTTCCATCCCCTTCACGTTTGTCTAGGCATTCATCCTCGAGCCTGTGGTTGTACAACATCATGTTCCTAAAAGCTCGACTCAAACTTTTAATTTCATCCCCAATAAGTTCAATTCCACTTTCACCTTATCGCTCCAGTTTGATGCAATCCTTTGATTTTTTTTTTTTGTAATTCTGTTTCTCTTGTAATAGTTCACCTTCCCAGATTTGTACCGTCTGTAAATGTGGTGTGACTTCTGGGTCTTTACGTGAATCATCGGCAAAAGCTTGGGAAGTAATTGTCCAAGGAGAGAAAGTTGGATATATTTAGAAACACACAAGCGCTTATGAAACAGGCACATAACTAACACATAGTGTAAAAGAACACAAGCCAAATGACAGAGATGCCAGTTAATGTCACAGCACTGGGTATAATCAGCTTCAGTACTCCCACGCAGACAAAACCGAGGCAAAATCATGCCATTTAGGAGCCTAGGGATGCTAATAGCATAGAATTAAAGACGGGTGGGTCGAAGTTATTTGAAAGGGGCATCGGGGAGAGGGCGGATGTTTTGTGATTTAACTGACAATAAAAGTTATCTTAATTACACACTACAGTGGAATAGAAAAGCTTTGTTTGAAGTCAGGCATTTTTAGTGACAGCAGCACAGCTGGAGGCATTAGAATGTCATTCACCTCAGTGTCACTTGTTTCCTTTGTCCCATAAGTAGTGATCTATTTCTTTTCACTGTCTTTTCACTTCTAATGTGACTCGCAAAGCATTTTCTCCTATGCTAGCTCAAATTCATGTTAAAATCTGGATTGTCCTGATCTTCCGATGCCAGCTCAAGTTGTCTAGAAAAGATATTGGTCTTGATTTCTTTGAACTGCCAGCACCAGAGTTTGCTTTCTTCCCCTAAAAAGGCAAACCAAAGGGACAGGAATTCTCAGGGTCTCAGGTAAGTTGTTTGCTAGAGTGGCCATGGGTTTTGCCCATTGCTTCATTGGCTACTTGGATTTTGAGTGTGCTTAATATAGGAATCATATTAATCTTTTTCTTATGTGTGACAAAAATGTTTCAGGTTATAATTACATTGGTGTCGTTCTAATACAGATAAATTTTTTTAACTTATATAATCACATCTATTACTTGAATGTATAAGGAAGGCAATTAATGTCACATGACCCTGAAATAGTTACCTTTGAATTAATCACAGATGATGTCACTTTGTTCTTTTCAACTTTTTAAAACAGGTTTGATAAGTATAAGCTACAGATGAAAAACTAGGAGAGAAAAGGAGTCTAAAATTTTCTCCCCAGAATTGGTAATTAGAACAACAGATGTGGGCAGACAATAAGCAAATGAATATAGTGCTCGAAGACTGAGGAATTTAGGAGATAATAACAGATGTGTTAGTTCAGGATCATTATCAGAAGTTAGAAGTTTAAATAGAATTTAAAAGTCACTATATTGTCCATTCTTCAACAGCATACAAATAAGAGTGGTTTTTCTTGGTTATCTTAATTTTTAAAAAGTTAGAACTAAGCCAACAGTAATTTCCATGTAAAAGTATATACAGCTTTGATTCTGTAATTAGGTAGAGGAAATTGAACCATTTAAAAGCACCTTTTTTTTATTAATTTAATGTCCTCATTTATTAAACAGGAGCAAAATATGTGTCCAACTGAAATATCGTGAATATAAATGTCAGATAAAAAACAAACAAAAAAACCCAAATAACCAGGGCACTGATTAGGAAAACATCACTTTTCCCTTGGTCTTGACTTTTTTCCTCACATGACCCTGTTTGCATTATTCACAGGTTTTATCAGAGTTTTATTTCATTGGGTTAATGATAAAACATTTTCCATTTGTTTCTACCAAGGGGCTTGCTATTCCATTATTGTTCAGTGCTTTCTGTGTCTCAATATGACAAATGCCAAACATATACCAATCAAAATATTCAACTGATAGCATATGCTGGATTTGCCAGATGCTGGAGTTCAATAAGGAACTTTTTGGTTTAATGTGTCTTCCCTACTATGTTTCTCTACACATCATTATAGAATTGCTCCCATCTTCTTCAAAGAAATAGCACAAACCAGAAGAACAAAACAAAGGACAACAACTATGATCTCCACCATGTTTATAACCTCTATGTCATGTGACAAAATTAGTTACCCGACAGTAAATCTACTGAGAGCCCTGCTGGGTTTGCTAAGACTTCTGTCATAGTGCAGCCAAATTTTATCAGATATGAAAATAAATTTTATATCCCTGTAGTTCTTTACCTATTCATTTCGAAGAACTTTCAGGACTGTTACCGGATCAGGTATTTACAAAAACCCTCCAACTGAAGTGGGCAGGAATTATTTTTTCCCCCTTTAAAAAGAAGGGATAAATGAAGCCCAGAGAAAGTAAGTGGCATCTCTGAAGTCACAGCTTGTCATTAAAAGTCACAGCTTGTCATTTAAAAAGAACGGATAAGTGAAGCCCAGAGAAAGTAAGTGGCATCTCCAAAGTCGCCAAGACTAGACCAGAACTAGTCTTTAACCCCACACCCAAGATTCTCCCACGTATGCTTGTCTCCAAGGACACAGAGTTGACACGCCATGGACCGAAACATTATCAACCTTCCTCCTATGACCGTAGGGCAGACCTACTAACTCTATGACCCCAAACACTAAGATCAGCCTTAAAGGACCCAAGAACACGAATCTCCCCAGTTAAGTGAATAACCCTGTTTTGACCTCTAAAAGCCACTGACATCAAAATAATGCTTTGTTTCTTTTGTAAATACTAGTTAGGTGGGTTCTAAAACAACCCACAGAGATGGACTATTACAATTGTGGATTTCTTTTGGAAGGATGGCTGTCCTTCCTATTTAAGTAAAAGATACCTTAATTTGAAAGCTATTTGAGCTCCAGTGTTAATGAACTCCTGTACTCAGGTGCAAATTTCTATATGAACAAAGCTAATAATGATTCGAAATTTCATAAAGACCAAGAGCTCATTCAGGGGTTATTTCATGTGGCAATCATTTCAAGTTAAATAACCTGACATTTTAAAATTGGCATTTGGTAAATAGCTCTCAGGTGCATTTCACAAGCCCTCTCACTTTCTTTGCCTTCTTGCTGACGAGGAACGGTAAATGATGTTCCTTGACAAGAGGTGGGTGGGTTTTTGTCCTTTGAAATGAAGAGGTTGCCTATCAAATCTTCCCCATGTGAGGTTTTCATCAAGTCTGTTGTGAGAAATAAAGAAAAGATTGATAGTTCTGCTATTGGTTATTTCTCACATACTATAAAAATCATGTCAATAGCACTCTCAAGATGCTATCTCTGGATTAACCGATGTGCTCATATAATTAGGCATTTATTTATTTAACTTTTAATACTAACCGCCAGTTTCTACACAGATTTGCAAAAATGAATAAAACCTGAGTCTTGCCAATGAGAAGACAGCAGGGAAAGTAGAATTAATGGGAAAACAATGTGAAAATTTCTTTCACAGGGATTAATGTAAAATCAAAAGATAAAGGCGCACAGAAGATGACGAGACTAAATGTGCCTCGCCATTTGTCTGATGTTCCGTGGAGGTGGTGAAGTTTCAGTTGATGGCTCCCAATAACATCTTCACAAACAGAAGATAAAGAAAGATTAACATGTACGTAGACTAGAGTTATTTAAGTAATCAAGCTACTATAAAGGATAGAATAAGAGCTATAATAATATAGACTAGGTAGTTAAAAGTCAAACCATTATACTATTATCCCCCTAAGTTCAGCCTCTAATACAAAGAAGTCTGACTTAGGCTGGATTCCCTAGAAGCAGACACTAAGTAAAAGTGATTTATTAGAAAGTGCTCTCTTCAGGGAGACATTACTAGGAAGCCAAAGAGAGACAGGGAAGGGAAGTAAGCCCAACAAACATCATGTCATCAGAGAAACTCTTGTAGAGGGAAAATTTGGCTCATTCCCAAGGAGAAATTTGGAAACACGCACCCCACCCCCAGCAAATTGCCCTGATTGAGGGAGGGGTAGAGAATGAGGAGTAGGAGGTAGAAGGGGCTAGAGTAAATATCCCTGCCCTTATCATTGGTTATAGACTGCCCTCAGAGGATGGAAATTTCCAGGCTCACCCTAGAGTGAGAACTTCTACAGGGTAAAGTTTCTGAGCAATGTAAACTTATCTGCTCCAGGGTTCATTCCAGGAGAGTTACTTGTGGAGTGCATTTCATTAATATCTGAGGATATAGCAAGCCTTAAAATAGAAGGCTTCAAGTGTCTGGTAGATATGCAAGAACATAAGACCATATTCAAGCTCTTACAAAGATGCAGAGGAAGTGGGTCTCAGGAATTTTCTGGAGACTAGAAACACTTTCCTGCACATCCCGTTGACAGAATGCCATGTCAAGCAGCCAGATGGAATGACATGTAACGATGGACTTGACTTCAGACCTCAGAGAGCAGGTAGAAGAGTGTTAGCAGCGAGGCCTTGGGTTGACTGGTTTCCGCTCATACCTCATTCATGCTCATTGCGAAATCTCCAGGACTAAAACCGACAGGATACATGGAATCAAGCATGATAACAAATTCTCCTATACATGTAACTTCAAGACTCTTCTTACTGTTTGCCTTAATGATCTAGTGATCTGATACTTGTAATAAGCATTAGTAAATGTTCCCCTTTTCAGAAACTGAACACATGCAGATGAGATTCTATTAAGATTCAGGTCTCCAAGGTGAAATAGTCCAAGTAGAAAATTTGATAGACAATGTGCACATGAGAATACAAATTGTGAAACTATGTACTAATTCTCCAAGGTATAAACATCACTGGTCAGACCAATGTCTGAAAACGATACCCAATTTCCAGTCTATAACAAGCTAAATGGAATTTAAGGAAGTTCATTAAAGCATAAGAAACTTATAAAATAAGAACTACAAAAACGTATCACGAACAAATGAAGAATGAGAATGAACAGTGTTTTTTCTCTAAATACAGTTATTCAGATAGTGCTTTTCTTTAAAAACAAGATTAGCAGTCCTCCCGATTATAGAAAATAAGTCCTCACTGCAGAAAATTGGACAAGTAATTCTTGGCACTTTCCCCCTTTTCCTTTTTTCTTTTGTATATAAGTGGTTTTTTATTGAAGTACAACCGTATACAGAAAGGTACACAACTTACGAGTGCATGGCTCAATTTTTATAAAGTGAAGACACCTCTGTTAAAACTACCCAGAAGATGACTCTGTTTTTGTTGAGGACACAGCAAGCTCGCAGAAAAGCCCACAAGTGGTTGTCATAACACATATTTGTGAACCATTTGAAGAAATGGATCATTACTTTTATTTTCCACAATCCCTGAATATTTCGTTTGTTGTAGAGATTGGCAGGTGACGTCATTCATTCATTTAGATTAATTCAGAGCTTAATATGTGTTCAGCAGCAAGTGTGTGGTGATGGACTTTGGGGTCTAGTAGAAGACAATGCAGAAGCAGATACACTAATAATTATAAAATATGAAATGCCATGAAGGAAAACAATGCCACAGGCAAGAATATCATGGTACCCTACCTAGATAGAGTGACTAGGGAAGTAAACAACAGACAAGCTGTACATGGACACTTGAGTAACAAGAACCAGCTATGGAAAGAGAGAAACAAAGAACACTGCAAACAAAGGGAACATCCCCCAGGGGATGCCAGAAATCACGCATTGTACCAAACCCTATATATGCCACGTTATTTCCTATACGCACAAAACGATGATCAACTTACATAATGAATTAGACACGGTAAGAGATGAACAAACGTAACTAGTAATAAAATAGTTACTACAATTAGAACTATAAACTGTAATAAAAGTCACACTCACGTGGTCTCTCTCTATCTCACAGTATCTTACTGTACTGTACTCACTCTTCTTCCCACAATGCCGTGACAAAATCAAATGCCTGTGCCATGAGATAAAGCGAGGGTGATGGTGTAGGTGATGTGACAGAGTTAGGCTACTGTTGGGCTTCTGACACTACAGCACGAGGAGGATCGTGGCCTTCTAGACCACAGTTGACCACAAGAAACTGAAATCGTGGAAGGCGAAAGAGTGACACTGCTGACTACTATTACCCAAGTCTGGATCTTTCTACCAACCGACAACAGGTGACCGGACTGCAGTGAGCACAGGCCACAGCTGGAGAACAAGGGGAGAGACCAGTCCATGTGTGGCCATGCAACTCAAGAGGAATGATGTAAGTCACTAAGTGCCCCGTAAAGGTAATATCTGAGGGTTTTTAGCTGGGAAGTAAAGAGTTTCAATTTATGTTTTAATAAGACCCTGGCCATTATATTAGTGGGTGGCAAAATAGAAAGCAAGGTACCTGTAAGCGGATAATCACGGTAATAAGAGCAATACAAGACGTACACTGATGTCAAATCAACCATTTTGTGAGTGGATTGGGTGTGGGGGTGTGGGAGGGGGCAGAATAAAAACTCAATCAGGGTTTTTATTTCAACAATCAGATAGATTGAGGTGTCATTTACTGAGGTGGAGAAGATTTGTGGAGAAATAGGTTTCCATGGGAAAAAGCAAGAGTTTAGTTTTGTACATAATAAGTTTGAGATGTTTGAGAAACATCCACATGGACTTGTCAAGTAAGTAATTTGGATAAATGAGAAGGAAGCACTGAGGGGAGATCAGGCTAGAGATACAAATTTGGGAGTTATTAGCATATAGATGGTTTTTAGAGCCATGGGAATGTAACGACAGAAAGAGAAGATAAAGAGAACTCAGAGCCAAGCTATGAGGAACTTCAATATTTAGAAGTTGATCAGATTTGAGCCAGAAAAAGCAGCTAAGCAAAAAGGACTGGAGAAGTAGAAGGAAGACCAAGTTCTCAGAAGAAAGAAAGGAGAGAGTTTCCACAAGGAGGGGATGATTAGCCATGTCAGTGTTGGTAAGGGGTAAAGGAAGATGAGAAGAGCAGAACATTGAATGGGCATGGCAATGTCCGAAGTGACTGGTGACCTTGGTAAGGGTCTCAGGGGAGTAAATGGGAAGACTGGAATGGGGCACCCGGCAGAGAAATAAGTGGGGGTCAGGTAAGATTTCTAAAAGGTAGATGCTACTGTAACAGGACTATGTACAGAGCAAAAAGAAAGGGGTAAATGATTCCATGGAGAGGTGACTAACTGGAAAAGCCACACCTTTGATGAGGCCTAGAGGTGGGGGTCCAGAGCAGAGATAAAGCCTTGGCATCTGAGAGCAGGAGAGATGCTGTGTTTCTAAAGAAACAGGTGAGAAGAAGGATGAAGAGTTCTCTGTGTCATCTTCTTAAATCTTAGTGAAGTGGCTAGGCAAAGTCATCAGCCACCCAGAAAGAGGTCGAGCAGGGACGGAAGGAGTGTCAAGCCCAAGAACCACAACCAAGGTATAACGTGGTGCTTACCTAAAGTGGGAGTTTGTGCTTGCTTCTGAAGTCCTGGAACTATTAATAAGAATTGATGAAGCATCTGCTGATCGTGATCTTATAATGTCCTCTGTTTACCCAAATGCTAGTTACTAGAAAACCAAACAACAAATTCTGAAAGCTTCATAAGAACAAAAATAGAGAAGATGGATTATCAAAGTCATGTGAAGTTATGAATTTGCTCAGAAAGTGCAACAAAAAGAGAGCGGAAAGAGCAGCTGAAGGACACTGAATGAAAAGGACTCTGGAATCTGGGCTGGAAGAAGCAGGAGGAAGGAGGAAGGGAGGCGAGGAGAGGCAACAAGGAGTCCAAGGAGGCTCAGTGAGATTAGAATAATTGTCTCTGTGAGCATCACTGGAGTACGAGCTCCGTGGGCCAAGAGGCGTTGGCAGAGACAAGAATGTTCGAACTTGTAATTTGAAGAAGAACAGAAGTTTCTGCTGATGACAAAATCTAGTCTGACTCTGACACCCTGAGAGTGTTTCTTTGGAACAGATCAGAAAAGCTCATTGGAGATGAGCAGATCAAGGAACTAAGACTGAGGTTACTGAGTGGATCATTCAGTAAGTGATGGCTTCTCAAGAAAATGGACAGAAGTTGGAACAGAGACATGGGGCGAAGTGATAAAATCCTCAGTGACTGGGGGAGACTCTTGTTCCTTAGGAGAAGAACAAGAAGGTTGAGAGAATACAGTAGCAACGTGAAGGAGAGCCCAGTGGAGCCAAATGGCCCGAAGTCAGGAGTTGTGACAAGAGAGAAGGAAGTACCAGCCTGGTTGGGACCGTGGAGAAAGCACGTCATTACCTCCTACCTAAATGTGAGGCATGTACGTGTGGGATTATACAACCTCGCCTCAGGAAGGCTTCAAGAGACATGGAGAACCCTAGTTATGGTCAGATGAAGGTAGAAATGTTCTAAAATATGATCGAGAATTTCACAACACAGTTGGCTGATCATGGAAAAAGAATTCCAAAAGCAGAATGGATAAATTGTGAAAGGAAATGATAAAATACCACTATCTGGGGGCTGTGTAGAAAGGTAGAATTTTCAGCCACACCTATATCCAATTCAAAAATACACAGAAAGATCCAATTCAAAAAGTCAGCTATACCCAACTCAAAAATCATTTATTTGCTTTCTTTTATATGCAAAGGGCTATGCTTTTAAGAGGCTTGTCAGCCATAATCAGCAAAGAACCAAATAGGAAAGGCACACAGGCTGATGTACAGCTCATATGTGGTGTGTATGTATGTGAAATGATTTGCCAAAGTCAATAGTTGCTACAGATATTTACGTAAAAAGGAATTTAAAATGGCCTCTAGAGTAATATAAAATAGATGTTTTAAATCCATTCTGATGGTATTATTTTGAAGTACATCAAATAAAATTAATTCACTTCTAATCCAACCACTAAAATATTCTTTAAAGCAAGACTTTACTGGGATGCCAGATTTAAAAATTAAAAAAAAAAAATCCCAGCTTTTCAAGTCATTTTATTCAGCAAATCCTTCCCTAATGGAAACCAGACAGCAATATACACTAATTAACTGGGTAAAGAAAAACTGTTAGACATTGTCCAATTAGAAGCTTTCTTTTCTAGTAGCTCTTCACCAGTAATAGGTGTGAAGTACATTTGATAAAGCCACTGTTGTTGAGATAGCTCACTTTTGGTTTTCCAAATATACTCAAGATACATCATCTCTCCATGAATGATGTTAGTGTCACACAATTAGTTGAAAATACAAGTAAACATAAATTTTCGCAGTTTTATTTATAAACATTATTCCATTGAAATTTCACACTTATAGTCAGTTTCCTAAAGCAGAATTCAAAACCAAAACTAAGCTAACAAAAAGCTGAAGTATTTTTTTAGGGTAAGTAAAAAAGATGATTATATAATAAGAATTCTATGCTTTTATGCCAAAGGTTTCTTAGTTATGAAAAGGGCAGGTTTCTCTCTTTTTTTTTTAATTTAGTGTATCAATACAGTTTATAGCTGTCATAAAACGGGTATGGTGTTAAGCCAGTAAGTTTGTGCTAATTTGCTACACTGCGATAGGTAAGTAATACATGTAATAACCTGGAAAAAAAGTTCAGGCCCATTGCACACCAGGTTATTTATTCACTATTACAAGTCCACTGTGAAATGTCTTAGAAACTCAAGTTGGAAGCAGTTTTGATCAGAGGCAACTGGGGGCAGGTAGAGGAAATGAAGCAAACCACTCAAATTTCCTGTGTGCGCCGTGTTTTCCAGTTTGGCACAGGCTTTTTTTTCTTTCCTGTAGCGTAGCGTGTTGAAAGCATAGCTTAAAAAAAGTCAGCCAGGTAGGGTCATTACCTGGAATAGCAGGTGTGAGGGACCCTGAAGCCCCCAGAGGGGGCTGGGCAGCATAGTGCGTGAGTCATTCTCTGACACCACCTTCCTGGGGTAGACGACAAAGAAAGGTGAACGAACATCTGCCCCATTCGAGGAAATGAAGTAGATGAGACTACATGTAAACAAGAAGGGGTGTGTGTGTGTGTGTGTGTGTGTGTGTGTGTGTGTGTGTGTTTGATGTCCAAGCAATATTGTTCAGAAAGGCAGTGTCTTGGGGTGTCTGGGTGGCTCAGTTGGTTAAGCATCTGCCTTTGTCTCAGGTCATGATCTCAGTGTTCATGAGTTCAAGCCCCCAGTAGGGTTCTCTGCTGTCAGCACAGAGCCCACTTCAGATCCTCTGTCCCCCTCTCTCTCTGCACCTCCCCCTGCCATGTCTCTCTTAAAAGTAAATAAATGAAAACTTTAAAAAAAAATGGCAGAGTCTTTGCCTTATAGGTTGAATGTGGGTATTACTGCCCATACTCAAGAAAATCCTGACGTTGCCTGGAACAGAAGTCAGTCCAACAAAAAGCAAACAATTTCTTTTGCTCAGTGTGAACATCTTCAGTAAGACTCTAGTTGGTGAGAATTTTAAAGTTAATAAGAAATGCCGTGACTGCCGCACTCAGTCCCTTATGTTCTGACGGGATCAGCTGTTGCATATGACACACAGTCCCGCACTCAGCACAGCATAGCAGGTGAACGGATCTGCCAGAATCAGAGGCTCCCCCTCTTTCTGTGAGCCACAGGCTTCCCTGCTCCTAGCTGCAGCCACGCTGAGTGAGCCACGCCTGGTCCCCCCACAAGAACACCATGAACCCAGCCAGCTCAGTTTGGGAGTAATTCCTGTCTAGAAAGCACCCCGAGTGACGGTGCTGTTTGACAACAGCACATCTCCTGACTCCCCAAAAGCTGCCTCCGGCACAAAGCTTTGCCAAATTTTCACTTGTTATCAGAACTTCAACTCAGGAGGTTAATTTGGAATCAGATCTTGAAGGGAGCTTCAAGAGCAGCAGAATTTTGTAACTATCACCTATCTTCCAGGAAAACAGAGTTTTGACTCCCAGGCATCACAATAATGAAACTATATATTTCATGAACATCTAAATATATCCTTTTAAATATGCTTGTTAGATCGCCACTTCTTACTGGAAAGGTTTTGTTTGGTGATTTGATGACTAAAAATCATTCTTCTTTACTGTGAATATTATGCCCTCATCTTCACTAACCAGTTTATTAATGACACCTTGGAGAAAATATCATTCATGACACAAACTTCACTATTTCAAACTATTCAGGACACCCCATATTATTTTACATATTTTCATTGTTGTTTAGGCAAACTATTCATTTTTCCTATTCTTAAAGATCAATGGAATTCCCAGTGGAAAAATACATAATTTGAAACTTTTCTACATTAAAAGGCAATTGGTAAAGTTATAGAACACGTTGAACTCCACAATATTTCTGTTACCAGGACATTTCACTAGAGGGGGGATGAAAAGTATTAGTATTATATTTGTAAATAAAACATATGATGCAAACTGGGACAGGCCATTGAGCTGATCCGTGGAAAACTTATTTTTTGTTTAATTAAAACCTTAAAAAGTACATGGACACACACACACAAACACACACACACACACACACACACACACACAGCCTGCCCCACCCCTACCACCCCATTTGGACACAAGGGACATCCAGGAAGATGTGCATATATCATCCTAAACAGGCTCTCCTCGCCCTTAGAATGGCTTCACAGAAAGAAACCGAAGAACTTTCCTCCAAGAATGTTCCAGGTCCCTAGTGAAGGGCCCTGACTCACCCCACCTGAGGCATTTCTATTAGCTGGAACCATGAGTTAAAGGGGGAAGCCTCATCTCTTAAGGCCTTTCAAGTCCCTGAGGTACTATAAAAGGTAACGGCCACTGCGAAGCTTACAAATCAAACTGCACATTTTGTGCCTCCCATACATTAGCAATTATCCTTTAAAAACATTTGCACCTGCATCTCGGCCCCTTCCTCCTTGCCGAAATTCCTTACCGATCAGAAACACACATCCCAATGACATTTTGTCGTCACTTTGTCAACAGAGATGGGAATTAAGTAGGAGACTAACACTTTCCCATATGTGAGAAAGCAAGGTTATGGAATGAAAACAATGCCTCTAACGACCTGGGCTCGTCAAACTATTGTGACCCAGTGTGTGACCATGACTAACTTCTCCAGCCTCCACTTTCTTTCATGCAGATTGAGTTGTCTACCCTACAGCAACAGGGAGATCATAAGAAGCAAATTCCATTAACATCTGAGACCATTATTATTAAACTTTTATTTATATTTATATATATTTCATTTCTAATTAATAGGATGACAGAAAAGGAGAGACATACTTGTCAACTACATTAGCAGTGAATGGCTTTCCCCTACCACACTCATTAAGGAAGGGTTTATAATTAGGTTCCAAAGATAGCATTTCATTAAGTGAAGGACCATGAGATTATTCTTTGTTTCTGAGTGGAATAAGAACCTTAAGAAAGTGTTCACTTGACTGTTAGCTTCATAACTAAAAATTACATGTATATATACATATAATTTTTACATATATTTTTACATATATATATATATTGAACTTGGGTTAAAATCATCATCAACAATATATTCATGATTCATAGTCATGATTATTGCCAATGAACAGTCATTCAATTGACTATGTAAATTCATAAAGAGTTACACATGACAATTCCAAATTGGAAACAGAATTATCAAAGT
This sequence comes from Neofelis nebulosa, assembly GCF_028018385.1. Classification (NCBI taxonomy): domain Eukaryota; kingdom Metazoa; phylum Chordata; class Mammalia; order Carnivora; family Felidae; genus Neofelis; species Neofelis nebulosa. The sequence continues at coordinate 149,685,612 of NC_080787.1, forward strand.
ATCAAAATGTGCAGTGTAATAAACGTCCAGAAGCCCAAAGAAATGTGGACTAAACAGATCCTCTGGGTTGTTGCATGAGACATGCCTGTGTTTCCCAAACATGAATATCAAGGTCCTCAGAATTCAAGTGATTTTTTAATAAGGTCATACATCCAATGTATTAAAAATCATGAATTAGAATCATGACTCCCTCCTAGTGTTTTTTTTTTTCATTAAAATGTCCTGCCTTGTTATTGTTTACATTTGGCATTTCTCTGCAGTACAAATTATAGATTATATTAGTGCATTACCAAAAAAATGGCATAAATATCAATTGCCAACACTTACTCATTTAATTTAATCAGTGTGTATTTACTAAATGCCTACTCTTTTTCAGACCCTTCACTAAGATGAATAAGCTGCCCTCAATTAAAGCGCAGAGGGAGAGGCAAACAGACAAACAGATAATTATAAAACATTAAAGTCCATTCAGTGATAGAGATGCCCACTGGGTATGAAGGCACCAAAGCAGAATGATAATGAGGATGATAACAAAGGGGACATTCAGGTACCAGAAAAAGACTTTGTAAGAGGGTAATACCTGATTTGAGCCTTAATTGGTGGGTAGAGGACTGTCGGGTCAGCACAGGAGATCATATGAGTAGGGCTTAAGGGTGAGAAGCAGCCCAGGGTGTGTGCAACTAAATCAGTTTGGTGTTGATAACACTGCAGTCTCCAGGACATGGAGTGATCAAGAGAAAGCTTTGCAGGAGGCTGGTTGGACTCTGGAAGGCCTTACACACTAAGGGGCTTGGGCTTGATTCTTTGGGCAATGGTGACTATTAAACAGTTTTAAGCATAGGAATGCCATGGTCATATTTTTCATTTTATAAGTAAATTTTTATAATCAGTGGAGTCGATCTTTAAGAGGAAGACTGAAGACAAATGGCTAATAGCTAACGAGTTTAAAAGAATCTAGTTAAAAGAAGATACAGGACCAGACTAGGGCCAGTGGTAGGGCAAAAAAAGGGAAAAAAAAAAAAGCTTGAAAAACTTTGAGTAGATAAAATTTGTGACTGGTTGAATGTAGGTGAGAAAGTTAAGATATGGAAAACCCAGCATGGAGGTCTGGGTAGATGTGGCCTCACCAAGCAGGAAAGCAATAACAGATCAAGGGACAAAGATGATGATTTTAACTGAATTTGAAGTGTCTGGGGGACATCCCGGGGGAGGTGTCCAGCAGGCTAGTATATGAGCTGGCATCTGGGAGAACCCTGGCATCAGCTAAGACTCAGAAAGCATCAGCAATGTGTTAAAATACGGTTGTGGCTGAAGTCACCTAGGATACAGATGCCAAATGAGGAAGAGGGTGCCAGAGAGGCACACAGGATAAACAGCAAGAGAAGTGTGAATAGAACCAGGAGAGCAGATGAGTACTTACTGAGAACCAGCAACAACATGTTCAACCATAAATGTGAGACTTACTGCCCTAATGCCATCTTAGCCCATTAAATTCAAAAGTTCCTATAAGAACAAGTATAATAATAAAAGGATAGATGACTTGGAAATGCGGAATTGCTTAGACAAATTACAAAGAAAGAAAGGAAGGGAGGGCAGAAGAACAAACGACTAGGCATTCCAGATATAAACCAAGGATTCAGCATTTGGAGTACATTAACCATCCATCACCTCCTTACCCAATCAGAGTGAGGAAGTGACCAGAATGGACATCTCCACCCTCTGTGAGGTCAAAATGCCCAGAAGATAAAGCAAGCATTCAGGGTCTTGCTCTGAGAGCCTTCTGATCGTCCCAGGGATTTCCTACAATGCAGTCAGTGTGGGGCCCCTGGAGACGGCTCAGCATGTGCAGAGGTCTGAACATAGCCCAATCCATTTGAGGACGGCACATCAGCCCCTGTTCCTGTCCCAGAGGGATGCCCGCCAACAAAAGCCGCCTGTGAGATCCTGCCCATCTCTGGGGCTAAAAGGAAACAAAAGAGATACTAGCATTTTCTCTTGACACTGAAGACCCCATTATGATAGGAGAAGATAGGATAAAATAGGCAGAGAGGGAAAGCATAGGACTGAAGTCCCTGGGTGGGGAAAAGCACATATTTAGGGAGAATGCTGGGAGTGTCTGATCCCAGCAAACCCCCTCAGGTGTAAGGTTCCTCTTAAGCATGTAACAGACCCCACCCACTCCCCCTCAGGTTTCCCTCTGCAATTTGACAAAAGGCCTAAGTATGGCCATAGACCACCCCTCATACAATGGACGCAAGGCAGTCAGGAATGGACAACCCAGCACCAGAGCTATCGAGCCAATAAGGGTGGACCCTGAGAAGGAACAAGGAGCAAAGGAAGGGGGAGGGCTGACCAGAACCTTATAAAACGAGGACCCTTGCCTATAGTCCTTGGGAATTCACTTCTGAATGCCCCCTCTCTGTAAAGAGAGCTTTCCTACTATTTTTACTTTTGAATCGTACACCCTAATAAACTGTTGCCTGCTGCTCATTTTGTGTCCAACTCGTCATTCTTCGAAGTAGCGAGGCAACAAATCTCGGGCAGTGAGGTAAAAAAAAATCCTGCAACACTATAAAATATGTTTTCTGTTTAAAGCCTGGGTGCCAGAATGCTTAATATAGGCGGTCTACCTAAGTTGAGGAGAAAATTAGGAGCAGAACTGGCTGATACACACGCATTTTCTCTGCCCATACTCAACACAGCCAACATGACTCAGGGAGGGCTCTGCCCTACTTCCCTCTAAGTGACTTGGTTCCCCTCACAGCTTCAACACTCAGCAGTTGAGTGACCTTGAGAAGGTGGCCTGGGGGCGCAGTGTCGTCATCTAGAAAATGGTCAAAACAAAGCTCCCTACAGAAGGCTGAGGAACATTCAATGATTGTTATGTGATGACGATACTCAGTTTGTTTACTGAGAAGATCTTTTCTAGAACAAAAAGCCAAAAGCCCTAGCAGTCATCCTTGACTCTCATTTGGCCTCCCCCACCTAGTCAAACAGCAGGCCTCTTTACCTCCCTAGTATGCCTTAAATTCATCCATTTTGTCCATGTCTATAGCTCCCGCTCGGCCAAAGTCATCATCCTCTGCCCTGACCTTCTGAGACAGCTTCTCATCATTCTCAGTTAATGTTCCACACAGAGACTGCAGAGATCTTTACATTTTAAATTCGTATTAGACTGTATCCCTTAAAATCCTTCAGCTGCATTCCACTGCCCTAAGACTGAACACCAACACCTCCCCAAAGTCTCAGGGTCATGAAGGTTCTGGACCCTGACCTCATGTCCCGTCGGCGGCCTCCTCCTATGTCCAGCTATGCAGGCTTTCTTTCTTTTCATAACAACCCGCCCCGAGGCCTCCTATCTTAGTCTTCCCACCTCCCTAAAATACTGTGCCTCCCTTCTCTCGGTCATTCAGATCTAGAGACACTTCCTCTGTGAAGCCCACCCTGACCTGACCAAACGATCTAAATTTATACCATACCGAATGTCCTCTTACCTATTGTACTGCCCTGTTCTCTTACGATGCTTATTTATATCAACGTTTCTCACTTGTTTGTTGTTCTGTTCATTGTCTTCACCATTCCCCATCTGTCTTTAATCTCAACAAAAGCAAGAACCTCCATCCCTCACTATGATCTCTTGCATAAAATTAACACAGGTTTTACTGTATTTATGACGCACATACTGTATATATGTATATGTATACATACATGTACATATGTATGTGTGTATATATACTGTATATACTGTAAATATATACTGTATTTATTGTGTTTATAGATTACTGCAGAATGAACACTTAAAACTCATGGAAAAAAATCTGTGGCTACCTAAAACATATCCAAGACTTCTACAAGACTTGAAACCAAGCTCTGACATTAATTTGCTTTGTGATCCAGGATGAGCCATATAACCTCCTCTTGCTTCAACATTGTCATCTGTAGAATGAGGATAATAGAAAGGCACACTTGTCAAAGCATCCACATTACTACCTTGATGAGCCATATGTACACAGACATCTGTGACTGTGTCCCCAGGTAGAGTGACTGCAACATCTACATTAGGAAAAATACCAGTTTTTTACAGTATAAGGGGTACTGAAGTATTCCTTTCAGTGTGTCCTTATTTAACTGCAAAATGCCCTACCTGGAAAGGAAACCATTATTTAATTAATTCTATTGAAAAGAAAGCATTACAGGAATCTCACCAGGTCTTTCAGTAAAATCAATCAGGAAATTATGAATTAAATATTCGTTACACGGACATATATTGCCCATCCATTTATTAAAAAAAAAAAAGTTATGGAAAACCTACCATACTGCAGTTGGCTGTGCAACTGGTCTCACAAAACTGTGTGACCTAAAACAAAACAAGACAAAACAAAACAACACAACACAATACAACACATGATGCCATCACCCTTGCCCCACGTATTTGTCCTTGGCATTTGTTAACTATACGTCAACCTCTTTATGAATAGAGCTATGCCCTTTCAATAAAACACAATAAAAATGTGTCATTGAAATCTGAGTTGTCAGACATAAACAGTATGGAAGGTCTCACACATTGTCCTTTTGTTGCCGGCCTTTCTCAAAATCATCTCTGTTAACTGTATTTACAAATATTTCTTTTGTCTTCTGGCAGTTTCTTATTCCATGTTTGTACTGTTTTACGAATACAGGCAGACTCCAAAACACAGAATGAGTACTGAGCCACGGGGCTCTGAATCGCTCATCCACGTGAGAGGTTCTGCAAAACGAAATGCAGCCTACCATAAAGTCAAGTCCTGGACACCATTACTCTTGGTGCCTGCACACTTCTCACTGGGCTGACCCTGCTTCTCGGGTCCAGCAAGGCCGCCTCTGTCTCTATTCCTAACAATCGCAAGACCAGCTCCTGAGCTGGAGATCTTTCCAGCTTTTCTGGCAGCCTGTGGACCTCTAGCCTGCCGTGGTTAGAGATCTGTCTCCTTCCTTGAGGGTCAAACTTCATTCCAATTTGTCTGTCTCTTCAAATTCCTCATTGTGATGCTTTCCAACTAGCCCCAGCTTACTCCTATTAGGTCTGTTCTTCTGCTATCTTTTTGTCATAAAATTTTTATTCTTTTTTTTTAATCTCAGTGATTTGAATTAAATGAGTTATACATGCTTTTAGTACTAATTCAAGTGATTTCAATGTTTCCACATTTTAATAGGGTAAAATCCCCTGCTCCACAAATTCCATTCCCGCCCCCCCCCCCACTGAGTGTGAGCATGTGTGTGTGTGTGTGTGTGTGTGTGTGTGTGTGTGTGTGTAATTCCTGCCCACAATCTGGGCCTTCCAGACCCATAATACTCTCCACTCGGCTCCATTCAGTTCTGTACACCGTACCCATAAAACATGAATCTTGACTGTGTCTCTTCCTTTGGTAAAAGCCTTTCTTGGTTCCACTGACTTTATAATGAAGTTCAACCTCCCTATCGGCTTTATGAGACTATGAATCACTTGGACCTTACTTGCTTCTTCGGCCTCAGTCCTTACTCTACATTTTTCATCCTCTCTGCAGTAACCATATCCTCCTTTCCACTTTCCGCATATAGTGACCTCCTTCACCCACACACCTCTGCCTGTGCGGACCCTCTGCGGACTCACTCTTACAGGACAATAGGAAAGAGAGATCAGGCCAGAAATCCTTGGAGAGTGACACAGAATTATTAATAAAACTAAAGTCTAAAAGGGCACACTATCCAAAAACACTGAAAAATAAGCAAAGAAACAGGATGTGAGGAAGACAAAATCCAATCCATATTAGAGACATGTATCCACTAATGTGAATAAAGGTAAAGCTCTATAGATAGAGAATCAACATTACCCAATGTTAAACATTTAGATTAAATTTCAGACCTCAAAAACTTTACTAGACAATCATTTATTTCCTTTAAAAAAGGGACAATTGATTGCGTATTTTGAATGAGAGGAGAGTTTAGACAGAATTTGATAGCCCTTCTGGTATTTTACTAGCTGAAGATTTACCATCGGTTTGTGGGCTCAGTCTCTTACTTCCAAGTAAAGCAAAAGTGGCAAAAATAAATGCCTTTCATTTTTAAGTATGACCTTAAAGATAAAACATAGAAAAAAATGATGACAGATTTGACTACCTAAATCTTTCAAATTTCAGTATGCCAACACACACACAAACCCATCTATACAAATAAAAATATAAATCACCAAGTAAAAAAAAAAATAATCATAACCAAAAAGACAGACTTATAGCTTGAATCCAGAAAAGGCTTTTATAAACTAACATGAAAAAAAAATAACCACAAAAAAATAACTATCAACATACAACCCTAGAAAAATAGAGGACCAATAATTTGGAGAAAAATTCAATCAAATCTCTTAGAAGATAATAAGATATCAGTTGGACTTCTAAAATTGGCACAGAATTGGGGCGCCTGGGTGGCTCAGTCAGTTAAGTGTCAGACTCCTGGTTTTGGCTTAGGTCATGATCTCATAGTTCATGGGTTTGGGCCCCGTGTTGGGGTCTGTGCTGGCAGCGTGGAGCTTACTTGGGGTTCTCTCTCTCCCTCTCTCTCTCTGCCCCTCTCCCCCAGTGTCTGTCTCTCTCAAAATAAATAAATAAACTTAAAAAATAAAAATAAAATTGGCAAAAAAGAAATTAATATCAGTGTTTATGAAGGTCTACAAACATGCATCCCCAGGTACTGCCGGTAGGATATATCCCATCCATAAATATGTGTTCTTTAAACTAGCAATTTAATTCAGAAGGATTTATCCAGAGGAAATACTTAGTCAAATGAAATACTATGTAGCCATTAAAAATAGTAATCTTAAAACCCAAATGTTAATGTTATTAAGTGAAAAACATCTACAAAACAGTATGCAGACAGAGTTTAAGCCTCTTTTTTTGAATAAAGATATAAATTATACAAAAGGTGTGTGTGTGTGTGTACGTATGTGTGTGCCTATAGGTGCACACCTAAAAAGGTCTAAAGAGTTCTTCAACAAAAGTTGAATACTACCTATCTCTTGTATGTATACATAAGTGTGGTTGGTCTTCATTATACTTTAAAAATTCTCTAATTTCAGGGGTGCCTGATTGGCTCAGTCATTTGAGTCTCTGACTCTTGATTTCAGCTCAGATCAAGATTTCATGGTTCGTGGGATTGAGCCCAACATTGGGCTCTGTGTTGATTGTGCAGAGCCTGCTTGGGATTCTTTCTGTCCCTCTCTCTGCCCCTCCCTCCTTTGTGCGCTTTCTCTTTCTCTCTCTCTCTCTCTCTCTCACTCTCGCTCTTGCTCTCTCTCTCTCTCCCCCCAAATAAATAAACTTAAAGACTAAAACTCTCTATATTTTGTACATATTTAAACAAAGCATAACTATTTTTAAATAATCAAAATAACTACACTATTATGACTTTACTTTGAGGACAATGTATTTAGGAAAGTTGTATATAGAATGAGAAAGTAATACATCCATGGAAAAAAGAGATGTCGGTTTTAAATTATAAAACCTGATCACATGTTCTATTTGTTCCTCATTCAGAATATTTTTTTTCAAATGGTTTCAATATAATAGAGCCTTAAATGTTTTGCTCTAAGCATTCTTGATTTGATTTTTCACACACAGTGTATTTTAAGGGCTGTTCACTTGATTGTATTTCGTTCATGTAAACTCATCAAAATGCAAAATTTCTGAGCCATTTTACCTCCAAAAAAAAAAAAAACCCACCTATTTAATTCTAATTTATGTTCTATTTTTCTTAGAAAACGGAAAACAAATTCTACCAAAAGTAAATGAACTTAAGCTCCAAAAGTTCAAGGCTAACACAGAAGTAAGTTAAACACTGTGAGGCTAAAAAGTGTCCTTGCCATCCATTCTTATTCAAAAAGTTTATTTACCCACATATGATCTTTCAATCAGCACTGCAGATAACAACTTCTCCTGTCTCTCAGAATCATATGTTCCAGATTCTGCTTTAAAACGCCATTCTTCTTGAGGCACCTGGGTGGCTTCCAGCTTTGGCTCAGCTTCATGATCTCATGGTTTGTGAGTTCGAGCCCCGCATCGGGCTCTGTGCTGACAGCTCGGAGCCTGGAGCCTGTTTCGGATTCTGTGTCTCCCTCTCTCTCTGCTCCTCCCCTGCTTGTGCTCTGTCTCTCTCTCTCTCTCTCAAAAATAAATAAATAGGGGCGCCTGGGTGGCGCAGTCGGTTGAGCGTCCGACTTCAGCCAGGTCACGATCTTGCGGTCCGTGAGTTCGAGCCCCGCGTCGGGCTCTGGGCCGATGGCTCGGAGCCTGGAGCCTGTTTCCGATTCTGTGTCTCCCTCTCTCTCTGCCCCTCCCCCGTTCATGCTCTGTCTCTCTCTGTCCCAAAAATAAATAAAAAACGTTGAAAAAAAAATTTAAAAAAAAAAAAAAAATAAATAAATAAACATTAAAAAAAATTGTTTAAATAAATAAATTAAATAAATAAAACCCCATTCTTCTTTGGCATAGCAAATGAACAGTGACCCTTCTCCTAGGACACAGGCCATACCTGCCATAAACCTCTGACTGACCTCCACCCTGACCCCAACTTCCTTATTTCTTCCTTCTCCGGGTCGAGTGCTAGCCACGGTCTCCTTGGGATCACTCCTTCATCAGGATCCTGCCTTCTGACCTTCAGCTTTATGCTCTGCACAGTAGATTCCGATCTTGCTTGTTCTAACTCTGACTGGATCCCTGCAGTGAACCATGATCACTGGCAGACTCCAGACCGACCATTCTCCGGGTCTCTTCCATTTCAGGAGCGCTTTGTCCTGAAGCTCTCTCCCTCTTACATTGGGAACCAAAGCCTGTCCTCCTAGGCCATTTCCCTCTCTCTCCTTCTCCAAACCCGTGATTTCAATTCTATCAAAGCCCTCACTCAGTTTCAAGAGTCTAACGCTAAATGTGCTCATTCCTCTATCTAGGAATGTCCTTTGGAATCTTCTGTCTACCACCCTTAGCAAATAGTTAGTTGTCCTTCAGGATCCAATTTCCCTTGTGACTTCTAGTCCCTGCAGTGGGATATGCCATACTTTCTTCTCTGGGCAAACCACCCTCCCCCCCTCCCCACACACACATTCACACACACACTTATAGGTGTGTGTGCACACAAACAGATGTGTACACGCACACGCACACACATATACAGAGTTATTTGGCTTATGTCATAATTATTTGTTTACCTGTCTTTCTTCCCTACCAGGCTCTAAGCTCCTTAAAGGTATGCTGTATGTTATCTATCTATATACCCAGTAATCACCTAGACAGGCAATATCCGGTAACATATTCTCCATAAACTGCTGAATTAATTAAATACAGCCTTCATTTTGGACAATTCCCTTGGTATGATATACCTCCTTTCCACATATGTTCAGATATATGTGAGGCAGGCTAAAGAATCTGTACTTTACATAATGGTCAGCTGGGGGATGCTGTACTTCCAAAGGACAGGCACTATCATATCAGATGGTAGTTTGGAAAATCTGGGAATAAAAAAAAAATTGGGAGAAGCTGAGCACTGGGGGCAATTTAGCTAATACCAAATCCAGCCTGGGGTGACAAAGTTCTAGGATGGTGACAACAGCAGACAAAGACGAGAAAAGTCTCTAGGATGCCCCACACTACATGTCAGGAAAAGCATTGTGTCCAGGCAATAAATAAAGTAAGGTAATGGGGGCTTTCCCATAGAAACCTTTTGGTGGTGCTGTTTATATCTGGGAGCATTCAAACGGCAAAGAGAAAGGTAATATATCTCAGCAAGTTGATAAAACTGAGACTCAGATTAGCATTACATCTGCTCCAGACTCCTGAGGGCTTGCTGAGTGCACAGCTTCTCCTGTTTCTTCAGAGTCCCCCACCGCCCCCCCAAACTCTGAGACACATGTTACCAGTTACATGCACTAAAGACATACATGCTGAACTAAGGAAACACTAATATTCCATGTTCCTTGGGTACAAAGATGAAGTCAATGCCAGCAACGGCTCTTCTCCGAGAGAGCCAAGGAGTCGAAGCAGGTTCAATAAAGGTGCCACACTAAGTTAAGACACTGTCACAAAGGCTAATAGAAGATTAAGTATATTAATAAGAGGAGTGAAACTAATATAAATTTGATTTTCTTTCCCCAAAAGAATACCAAGCATTTGAGATAGAAGAGGTTAAGCAAAAGGCAAAAGAGATGCTTAGATTCATTTATAAGTGATTTACTTTTAAAGAGAGATTTTGAAAGATTGTTTAACTTAGAATGAATAGTAAAACATTCAAGGCAGTTTTATGGTAATTAATGAAAAAGTGGAAATGCCTAACTCACCAGTGTCTTGGGCCAAACAAGAAAAGGAAGCAGATCTCCAATTTTGCTGAGGAACTCCTTATATGACATTTCATACATCTTCATATAGAAAGATAATTCTTAAACTTGGATTTCAAGAGGTTTTTCCAACAGGTAACAGGTGAGTAAAATAAAGGAAATGAGTTTAACTGAACTATCCATGCTTTTCATTCAATTTACATTCAGAATACATTTACGAGAGGGTGGCCAAAAAACTCAGAGGGGAAACATCATGTTAGCAGATGACTTAGCAGATGACCTCACTCACAAAGGGTTGTAAAAGCAAAAAGTTTAAACAGACATAAATAAAAATTTGAATCGTTTATTTCTAAACACAGACTGCTAACCACTATAGTCAAGTCACTTAAATTCCTTGTGGTTAAATCTCCTACCTGTAAAACATAAATAAACATATGAACCTCTCTGATGGCATTATTAAGCATTTCACACATTACATACAATCTGTGAAGACAGCACTGAGGCACAGAACTTCAAAATTACTCATGAAAACTGGCCTCGTACAAGGAAGTCTTCTTGTCCTTCTACAAAGTTCTAACAGCTTCACAGATCTTAAAACTTGTAAAACTCAGCTTTAATGTTTTAAAACAAAATACACTGGAATAAAAACGCATATCCATAGGACTTCAAACACACCCAAGCTGACTACATTTTCTGTATCATCTGGCTATGCTAGCTTCAGAAATTAAGAATTCTGAGGATAACATATCCTGATTACGGTTTCTGTATTTTTGTTTTCATATGGTTTATCCTGTTATATAGATACTGCAAGGATCCCTGAAAGGAAAGATGAGTTATGAATCAAAATCTATTTCCAGGACTAGGTTCAAGTTCAAATTTACATAACAATGTCTGCAGTGCTTTATCCTCTTAAAACAAGAGTCACAAGCTAGTATGTTCCGTTTTCTTTGCATTTTGTTAAGGAGTCTGACTTTATGGTTACATGGTTTGTGTTTATCTTAAGCTTTAAAATCTCAAGTTTTGAAACAAAACCTATCACAGTGTTGGGTGTACCCTGGGTCTCCAAAAACTTTTGGTTGTTTTTAAAATAGTACCTTACATGTCTGCCAACAATATTAAATTCGGCAGCAAGAACAATAATCCTTTAAGTTACTGTTTTGCTATACATTCTAGCTATATGTAAAGATAAAATGTATGAAAATGCAGCCATTCTATGTGGCAAAAGCTAGAGAAAGCTTCAGAGTTTCATCAGCCTCTGAGGTAAACAGTAAAGGTATCACAAAACTGTAAGGAATTCTTTGTGGATGATTGATTCCTAGCTCCCAGAATCCCTTTCCCTTCCCCCCACAAATAAACAAATAAAAACCCCATCTGTGAAAGAATGTAGCACTTTCCACCCAAAAGAGTTGACTACTGTTGGAAGAACAAGGTTATTCCTGAAGGCTTTCCTTAAATGGCATAATCATTTTTCACTGACAAATCCAACAGTTACTCGTGAGATTGATGTGTGGATTTAGCAATGCTCTATCACTCAGGATCTCTGTTTATGCTTTCCCTCTCCCAGAGGGCAGCCGTTCTAAAGAGTTATCCCTCTCACAAGCAGTAAGACCCATAAACTCCCTGTGAACACAAAGGGCTTCCACCATTCCAGTGGAAAGAAATACTAATTAAGCTAGCTAGCTATCCTGTAAAGCAAAGAATTTTTTTATAAATCAAAATAAACCTCAGAAAAGTCATGCAAACATAACCCACCACCAATATCCTAAAATCTTTAGAAATCTCCATTGATTGAAGTAGTTGGAGCTTTAATGCAGTCTTGCTGCTAAAACTGAGTATTTATGCCCACCTGGGCACAGAACACAGAAAACCTACCGCACACAAAATATTGCCTGATGTGCCTTTACCCTGTTAGTTAGTGAACGAACAAAGTCAACTGCTGAGTGTATCACTACGTGGATTGCTGTCCTGTCCTGCCCCTGAAAGAGTTTAACCGTAGCCACTACTGATAAGGAACGGTATTTGTGAAAATGTTACCAAGTAAAAATATTTAGAATACCACTTGCTTCTGGATCCAGGAGACAGAACATAAATCACAAGTAAAAAAAAATGTAATCAATTTAAATTTTAGTATCATAGTAGTCAGCTTCATAAATGATTAAGAAAAAGAAAGCCAGCCATATGACAAATTTTGAGCACTTGCTATTAAAGTATTGCCAGAATATTTTCTGAGTTATTTACCTTTTCAAGACCCACCACATAAATGTCTTTCTTAATCTGTAGTAAAAATTATGTTTCCTTTTTATCAGATAATAATTATATAACCACGTTGAGCCCAGGTGATACCCTGAAGCAAAATCAATATTCAATCACAATAAATAGGTCGGCGCGCCTAAAATTGACATGCACCGTCTGACTTGTGTCCTCCACCAAATGAACCCATTTTCTCTTGCATCCAGTGTCTCCCATCAGCAGGTGGCTGGTTGCACTGAACTCTTCTGCGATCTACGTACCAATCCCACGTTCTTAAAACTTCTCTGGCTCCATTCACTTGTCCCATTGATATATACTCAGTCTCCCAAGAATCATGTACTGTGCTGCACACCGGTGTTTGCAAAATTATTTTTCAAACCTATCGGAACTCCATTCTTCTCATATCCATATCGCCAAGTTCTTAAGTGTGCAAATACAAATAATAATCAGATGGAACAATAAATGCTCAAAAAATGTTAACAATTGTTTCTGTAGCCTCATTCCAGGGGAAATACACTTACTACTTCATTAGCTTTCTCACTTAATTATCACATACACCTTATAATCTCAGTATTAATATCTCCAATATTGCAGAAGTAGAGAGACGTTAAGTAACTAACTCAATGTCACATAGGGACCAGAATGGTCAAGTCTCACAATTAGTTGACCTGACTCTTTATCCACTGGGTGATAAGGGAGAAAGTTATATAGGAGTTCAGAAAACAAAATTAAGAAGATGTGTATTTGGGGAGTGTCCTAATAATGCAAAGAATCACTTTAGTGATAAAGCATTTTAAGTAATTCAGATTTGATAATATCCTGATATCAGTATCTCAGAAGTTCTTGCTTCTCAATAGTCAGCATGTTCAAAGGAGATGTTTCTATTTCAAAAAATAAAATAAAATTTAAATATACCTACTATAATTCAATCTGTGAGAAACCATGGTAATGTTCTGACTGTAAGAAATCTGTTTCTAGATGTTCATGGAGGGGGCAAAGGGATTATGACAGAGGATACTGGTCTTTTAAAATGTTAAATCTAAGGACAGCACTGCCTCAGTAACATCACCCCACTGCCATGTCTAGATGGTGAGTGAGTGTCCTGGGAGTCTCAGAAGAAGGGAAAGACGCACTGTGTAACACTTCCAATGTGATCATGGGTTAGAGCAGGGAAAAGTCACAGCTATCAGGAACGGAAATCACCATCAGGGGCTACGAGCTAAGCTTTAATTTTACAGCTTCTGCATATTAAATCTAGCATCAAGAGGCAAACAGGATTTCTAATCAAGTAAATGAATGACTGTTTTTCCTGGCACAGAAAGAGAAGCTCTGTAAAAGTCAAATGTGCTTGAAGCAGAAAAAGAGAAAGAAAGACACATAGAGACAGAGAAACAGAGGCGGGGGGGGGGGCGGGCAGAAGGGGGAGTAAGCCAAAAAACATCTGGAATGCTAAAGCTTGCAATCAAAACAAGTGCTCTTGATTATTTATAGAATTAAGTTTAGTTCAATAAGCACTTGCTGGGTGCCTTATTTTCATGGCATAGGCACTGTGGTAGATCCCAGTGATGCAGACATAATCCTGATATCAATGCTCTAGTAATCTAACAGTCATATATAAATGTAACTTGTGCAGTGTGAAATATGCATTAAAGCAACTATGTCCAAGTGGAAGAAGGATATGATTTATTCATTTTGCTATCTTAGTAAAGAGGGACATTTTATTTTAAAATTTTTTTTTTTTTTTACCATTTATTTATTTTTGAGACAGAGAGAGACAGAGCATGAACGGGGGAGGGTCAGAGAGAGAGGGAGACACAGAATCCGAAACAGGCTCCAGGCTCTGAGCTGTCAGCACAGAGCCCGATGTGGGGCTTGAACTCACGGACCGCGAGATCATGACCTGAGCTGAAGTCGGACGCTTAACCGACTGTGCCACCCAGGTGCCCCAAAGAGGGACATTTTAATAGAAACGTAAAGTAAACATACAGTGGCATCCATTAAACTGAGGTTAGAGTTGTCACTGGTATAAAGATTAGTATTGCTTACAGATCAATGGCAACTTTCAAAAATGGAAGCATGAAATGGTGGCCCTTCCTTCCCCCTTACAGAATAATGACAATATACTAATGATAATCAAAGTAACTTCACATTATCTTATCATCATGTAAAGAATAGATTAACCTGTTAATTATTATCTATGTATAATTTGTAATTAAATATAAGCATAATGGATTAGCAATCAGGTTACAGCAATTTATCTTTAAGAATTTCAAAATAAACCTCCTTGACAATTACAAAACAATTTGCCTCAGACAGGCACAGAAAGACCGCAGTTCTGATGAGCAAAATGCAGCCCTCAGTCACTTAAATTATCATGCAGATCAAAAAGGAGGAAAATTGTAATTATCTATGTTGCAAGGAGATTAAACATCCCTCTTATAACTTGGGCTCTCAATACCACAAATAAATCGAAACTTTTCTTATTTCCTCTGGAAAAAAAAACATGTAGCAAGACAAATCTATCTGAACTAAATGAGTTTTGCTGGGATAAAGGCCAAGTCATGTTCTTGATTTGGAAAGTAAGACAATAACCACAACCTAAGAGCGAAGGATGGAAGTCTCGGTGGTAAGGACCAGGATGATTGAACTTTTTCTCACATTAACCACAAAAGTCACAAGCAATATCAAACTAGGATGGTTGAAAGCAACCGAGCTCCCCGGGAAAATGGGCATGTTGGGACGTTGTCCGGGCAAGTGGGCACTGGACCCAGTCGGCACGCTTGGGCCCCATCTCAGCCTGTGCCTCGTGAGAGCAGAGTTCAGCTTTCTTAGATTAACACCCCTGACCGCAAATAGAGAACCTGGCGTGGCCCTTGGCATGTCGTGGGTGCTCAGTCAGCTGGAGCTGTCCTTATCACGTGTGGGGACAGGATAAAGAGACTGTTGTCACCAGCCCTCCCTGAGTGTCCTCCACTGCTGGGTCTCTTCTTTCCAATAAGCACTCTGCCTTTAACGCTCTGGCTCATCAATCTGATCCTGTTATGCCCCAGCTGAAATTCTGGCATTCGGCCAAAGCAGTGTGGCTAGGAAGCTACATTTACCAAGTGAGTGTTCTCTATAGAGTCTCTTAAGCCATGAGGCAGCACCAACAGTATACCATCACTGTCCTCTCTTTATGGAGGCGCTTTACATGGGGTCGGACCTGTGCAGGCTTTTACTATACCACCACTACACTCTTCGGCTTCTTCTCCATTACCTCATTGTCAATATGTTATATCCTGGTCGTGTTTGTCCTCTCTCTTTACATTTACAGTCGGAGTGTAAACTGCTCGAAGGCACTTTCTTCTGTGCTGCCTCACGGCCCAGAGGGTAAGCTTTCCATACAAGCTCCTTCAGAGGGACCAACTGCCTTCTGGGCCCTTCCCCCTCATCCCAGCTGGGTTTGTTTTAGAGCAATCATGTTTTTCTTAAAAAAAAAAAAAAAAAAAGAAGTTGATTCATATTTTTCCCTTTAGTAAAGTAATAAATGCTCATTTTGGAGTAATTTGAAAATACAAAAATAGGTGCGCCTGGGTGGCTCAGTCGGTTAAGCGGCCGACTTCGGCTCAGGTCATGATCTCGCGGTCTGTGAGTTCGAGCTCAGAGCCTGGAGCCTGCTTCCGATTCTGTGTCTCCCTGTCTCTGACCCTCCCCTGTTCATGCTCTGTCTCTCTCTGTCTTAAAAATAAATAAACGTTAAAAAAAATTTTTAAAAAATACAATAGATGAAAACTTTCATATCTAGAACCTGTACTGTCTACAACCACAGACTTGACATTTTTTCCTTCAGTCTTTTTTTTTTTCCTCATCCTTGCTCCTGGGCGAGGGTGGAGGGGTGAGCAGGGGCTACGATGATTGTGTGTTTATTTAAAAAAATTTTTTTTTCAACGTTTTTTATTTATTTTTGGGACAGAGAGAGACAGAGCATGAACGGGGGAGGGGCAGAGAGAGAGGGAGACACAGAATCGGAAACAGGCTCCAGGCTCCGAGCCATCAGCCCAGAGCCTGACGCGGGGCTCGAACTCACGGACCGCGAGATCGTGACCTGGCTGAAGTCGGACGCTTAACCGACTGCGCCACCCAGGCGCCCCAATGATTGTGTGTTTAAACAGCTGTACTAATAAGGTAAGTACATGTGTGTTGTTTTTTTTTTTTTTTTTTGTCTCACCTTCTTAAAACTTAACATTTTAAATATTTTCTTTCTGCTTGAAATGTTCTCAATACACATGTCAAAGCAGCTGTTTTCATGGTGCAACTGAATAACGATGATGGTACCTCCAAGTTTTTCTAGATCCCCATCGCAGCAAAGATGTATATTAAAGGTAAGCTGGGGCTTATTATTGATATTTGAATTTGTATTTAATACTTTCAGCATTACTTGAACCTGGTCTCGTTGCTCTTCATTTTCCATTAAAATGTGGCTGGTTGTTATGGACACACATTTAACAACTGGGTATTTTATTGTTTTATGTTTTTTGTTTTTGTCACAGTAATATACTTTATCTTCATATCTTGAATACCATCCAGCATAGGCACTGAGGCGTAACAAATAAACACCTGACATATTCAATAAACAGTTTTTAAATTGGACCCACTGAGAGATATTTCAATTATGAGGGATAACTCATTAGGGATTAAAGAATGTATCAACAAAATATCAAATAAATGTATGTTACTTTCTGCTTTGACCAAGTTTTGGTGTCTGTGAAGCCATCTCAAAAAATCCAAGATGGTTTTATTTAAACAAATTTTTCAACATTTATTTATTTTTGAGAGAGAGACAGAGACAGAGCACAAGCAGAAGAGGGGCAGAGAGGGAGAGGAAGACACAGAATCCGAAGCAGGCTCCAGGCCCTGAGCTGTCAGCACAGAGCCCCATGCAGGGCTCGAACTCAGGAACTGTGAGATCATTATCTGAGCCGAAGTCAGATGCTTAACTGAGCCACCCAGGCACCCCAAGATGGTTTTATTTTAGAGTAATTATCTTTTTGTCTTCTTCTTTAAAATAAAATTTATGCTTTTTTTTCCCCCATTATTCACAAAGTAATGAATGCCCATTATGGAATTTTCCCTACATATGGAGAAAAAAAGATCTCTTCGTTGTTCATGGGTAACAGTAACATACTCTGGGAATAACATTAACCTTCTGAAACCATAAAATTACCATCCAGGTTATTTTTCCAAAAGAAAAGAAAATATCTTGCGTAAAATTTCAAAATACCTGCTGATACATATACTAAAGGAAAAGGGAAAGTGATAATCTTAACTCCAACTTTGCATCAACTTTAATTTATCTGTAAAGTTAGCCACCTTTCTTTTTATATGAAGAAAGTGAACCAGTAAAGTAGAAACGAGTGGTGAGTACAATACATCGCAAAGCCTCCATGGATCTTTCAGGCTTTCTTGCCACTTTCCAACTGAATCTTCCGTCCACCCATCTTGGATGGGATTACAACCTAAATAAGTTTCACGAAGCACACGCCACAAACAAATCCCTGGCTCCAGTCTTAATGAAGAGTAATGAAAACAGTGAAAGTCATAATGGAAACTCTAAGAAGCACTGATGTACCCTACAGACTGATCAAGCTGTAATCAGTGCTCTCAAGAACTTTTTTATTATGAGTAAATCGGTAAACAAATACAACACCGCCATCCACCTGTGCAGCACAGATTCAACGTGCCTCTTGGGAGCACACCTTCTGGGCACGTGCTAGCCTGATGATGATCATTCTGGACATTTGGGAAGGCCAGCCCCTTGTATCACCTACCGCACGATGCACGGAAACTAGTCTCTCAGCTTAGGAGCTGGCTAGTTCCAAAGTCACCATGTCTGATGACATCTCAGACACAAGAACCTGGAGGACACTTGCCTGGGTGGAGCACAGGCCACACTGAATGGCCCGGCTCTTACAGCAGCCTGCACTAAAGAGCATGTCAGGCTGCAGTGAGGCTTCCAGCTCCAAATGGTTGTTACGAAAGCATTAGAGGGGCGCCTGGGTGGCTCAGTGGGTTAAGCATCCAACTCTTGGTTTCGGTTCAGGGTATGATCTCACGGTTTGTGGGCTTGAGCCGCGGGTCCGGCTCTGTGCTGACAGGGTGGAGCCTGCTTGGGATTCTCTCTCTCCCCCCTCTCTGCTCTCTCTCTCCCTCTTTCTCTCTCTCTCCCTCTCTCTCTCTCTCCCCTCTCTGCTCTCTATTTCAAAATAAATAAATAAACTTAGGGGAAAAAAAAGAAATCATTAGAAATGGCAAGGGACACAGAGAGGTACAGAGAGGTACATGGCTGGAAATACACATGTAGAATGATGCAATTTTAAAAGAATTATTACAAGGTAACAAATGACCAAAAGGAACATTTTATTGAATTCATGTTTATCTTTTCTATGTACCTTTAAATCTTAATACCAAATATCACCTAAAATACAAGGTTTTCCCCCCCATAATCCGCAATATGGGAGGATGGTGTTTACCTTGAGGCACTAAATACATTACAGATTTAAGTTAAAATTTAGTTAAGCTAATTTAACAGCAATTAAAGTCACCAATAAAGGATAACAATTTTGACAATTATACAGTAAGTGTGAAATGAATTCTGTTTGTAGTAATAATCAAAATTAATGATTTTTTGGCCCCACATTCTAATTCAGATCTACAGACTACAAGAAAGAAAACTTGCTTTAGTGATGTTAAAAAAAAAGAAAAAGAAAAAGCACAATAGGAAAAAGAAGATGACCTACATGTGTATTTCCAGCCACGTGTACCTCTCTGTGTCTCTTGCCATGTCTAACGATTTCTTTTTTTTTCCCCTAAGTTTATTTATTTTGAAACAGAGAGCAGAGAGGGGAGAGAGAGAGAATCCCAAGCAGGCTCCACCCTGTCAGCACAGAGCCGGACCCGCGGCTCAAGCCCACAAACCGTGAGATCATACCCTGAACCGAAACCAAGAGTTGGATGCTTAACCCACTGAGCCACCCAGGCGCCCCTCTAATGCTTTCGTAACAACCATTTGGAGCTGGAAGCCTCACTGCAGCCTGACATGCTCTTTAGTGCAGGCTGCTGTAAGAGCCGGGCCATTCAGTGTGGCCTGTGCTCCACCCAGGCAAGTGTCCTCCAGGCTCCTGTGTCTGAGATGTCATCAGACATGGTGACTTTGGAACTAGCCAGTAATATAGGAATTGCTATTCTACTAATAGCAATATATGCGTAAAAGTTTCACAGTTTACAAGGAGTTGTCATAACAAGGATCTCATCTGGTTCTCCTAACAGCTCTGCAGAGGACGTGAGGTATTATTACTCTCCCTGGACACATCTATCCATAGATTCACCAAGCACATTTTATGAAGAGGTGTTTCAAGAGTACATCTTCTGGCAACTACCTAAGATTCTGCTCTGTAAAAATATTTGTTTCACTGTTCATGTTTCTGTTCCTGTGGGGGTTCTTAGAGTTGAGTAATATGCTGATTTAGGGTGGGATCCATCCATAATTGTTTTGGCCCAATAGAGATATCCTTTGGAAGTTCAAAGGACTGGTCACCATCTGCCCATTTATTCATCACCTGTCTGTTTCCAAATACCACAGCTTCAGCATCTACAAGCAATAAAATAGACATTGCGAAAAAAAAGAAAAGATGTGGTTTGCTTTTCTGCCCTGGAGATCAGATAAACACAAACTGGATATATGATTCCTTGATAGGGGAAGAAAACCAAGCAAATATTTTGGTTCTCTTCAACATAACTCACAGCTTCATGGGAAGTAGGAAGAAAGTAAAATACATACATATTCAGAAGGATTAAGAGTGGGATGTGAAGAGAGAAAACTTCAACATAATGAAAAATTACTTTCCATTTGATTATTTTTTACATTTATTTATTTATTTTGAGAGAGACAGAGAAAGAACACAAGCAGGGGAGGGGCAGAGATAGAGAGGGAGAGAGAATCCCAAGAAGCAGGCTCCACACTGTCAGTGTGGAGCCTGATGCGGGACTCAAACTCACAAACCATAAGATCATGGTTCTGAGCCATCCAGGAGCCCCTCCATTTGATTATTATAAGATTAAAATGAATCTCTGGACTGGGGTGCCTGGGTGGCTCAGTCCGTTGAGCATCTGATCTCACGGTCTGTGAGTTCGAGCCCCGCGTCGGGCTCTGTGCTGACAGCTCAGAGCCTGGAGCCTGCTTCGGATTCTGTGTTTCCCCCTCTCTCGGCCCCTCCCATGCTCATGCTCTGTCTCTCTCTGCCTCTCAAGAATAAATAAACGTTAAAAAAAAAAATGTAAAAGAAGTGAGTCTCTGGACTGAGACAGTTCTAAGAGGATGAAATCTAACGCAGTCTCAGAACACATGGAAAGAAACTTCAGAAGTCTGCTAACACATTGCCATTACGAAACCCACGGGACACAAGCTTTGAATTCTCTGTACAGACATGCAGGATGCAGGACCCCTTAGGGAAGGACACTAAGGAGCACAGTGGCAGCTGAGGAGGGGAGGAGCTGCTGGAAGCCCCCTCAGCGAATGAGGAACCCTGCCAGCCTCGGACTGTGAAAAGCAAATATGTACGAAACAGAAATAAGGCTTAATTATGAAGTACAAGAAGAGTGCAGGAATACAGAGGTAAAGTCAGCAAGGCCCAGAGGAAACCACAACCAGCCAGGCCTATCATGGGCAAATGCCTGGTTCTTAGAACCACGACTTGCACACAAAAGAAAAAAAAAAAAAAAGGTAAGCCCACCAATGAGTGACACAGCGAAACTAATACCAGATCACACATGATCGGGCACGCCTATTTTATGCTTTCGGAAAAAGGCTGAGGGGCACTTGGTAGAATGCGCGTATCTGGCAAAAAATCTAATTACAACTTACAAACTTTATTTGTAGATCCCGCATGTGACACAGTGGTGCCGTCTCTGGACTTCCCACAGTCAGTAAGTGTGTGAGGTCTGACACAGGTCTGGGGAGTCTGGCAGATACTTGCATAGGGCCTCCTTTGCTCAGGAACTGGGTCCCTACCTTCCAGTAGCTTCCTTGGGACCTTGGGAGCCAAGGGGAAGGGCAAGTGGTTCAGTTTCAAGGGTCGTCACAACCGCTGGAGATTTGCAGTCAGTTGGGGCAGATCCACGGGCAGCAGGGATGGGAACAGCTTTCAGCACAAAAAGGGAAGTTTTGGTAAATACTCAAAAGGTCTGATGTTGATTATTTCTGGAACCTTTATCCTAGAACAATCAAGTGATGAAAGAATCCTTCAAAGCAACCGTTTTCAACCATTTGCCCCAAATACTTCCCAAAAGAATCCTGAGAAAACTGTGTACCTTTTGCATATTTTGAATAGGCAGCTACAATGATTAATCTGAAGAGTAAATAATTTCAAAAAATGTTGTCTTGATGCATTGTTGATGCATTGCAAAGACTGAAAATTCTAAATGTTTGTTACAATCTTTTAAATAGATCTAGTGGTATCTCTGTACCCAATGATATGATACTATTATTCATTTTTAAATACGTGAACAAGTCCCTTTATTTACAGTTGGAAATTATATGCCCTTCCTTTCTCTTTGAAGTCTACTTCTACAGGATTTTATTCTAATACAATGTATTTTATGCTTCAAAGTCTTATTGATCACACTGTATAGTCTCTATAACAAAAAAATACATATGCTCATTTCCATGGTAACCAAATTACACAGACTAGTCCACTAACTAGCTTACTGGTGAAGTTCAGTTAGCGTAGCATGAACAGGTTACCCAAGCTCACCTACTTAGTTATAAAATGCCCAGCTCAGACTCTTACCATAAAATTAGTTCTAAGAAACAGAAATGCTTCCAGATGTTACTGAACATGCATAGTTTGGATGTCATGTGGGACCGCTTCCCTCTGCTTTTCCCATGGTTGTGTATTCCATGGTCAAGAAACTGTTTTCAGTGTTGGGAACCCTTTCAGAAAAGCACATGAATTATAACTGCAATATGCCCCACAAAAATAACAAAATGGTGTTCATAATTAAATGGTCTCAAAAAGCTGACTTTATTTAAAACATGATAATAACTTTATTTTTTTCCCTAGGGTTTAACTGTAATCATTACTTTTTTTTTTACCTTTGGAATGACTCTATTTGAATAATTTTAAAGTAGTCATTTTGAAATATAAAGAATATTTCAATGCTAATCCAAAATTAAATCAAAATAATTTTTTAAAAAGGTAAGAGAAAGGGAGTTAAGTTTGGACATTTGCTCATATCAACAGCAGTCTGTTGACTTTCTACTAAGGTCTTGTCGCTTTTAAGAGAGAGGATACATTTGAATTACAGATGTTGGCGTTAACAAAAAAGAAAGGAAGAAAGAAAGAAAGAAAGAAAGAAAGAAAGAAAGAAAGAAAGAAAGAAAGAAGAAAAGCTTTCAAATAGATTTATATTTCATAGGAAAGAAAATCAGCACATTTGCCAATGTTTATCTAGCAATGCCTTAATCAAGTCCTAAAGTTTCTAACCTTTCATTTAATCCATAATACCTTCATGAATTCTGAGAAATACTTAGATACAGTTGAGGACAAAAAAACTCAAAAACCCAAAAAACCAAAAAACAAATTCTGGGTGTAATTGCTTTGGACAGCTTGGAATAATGAGACTATATCAAGACTGTAGAAGTCTCAACAAAACAGAAAAAAAACATATTAAAATATTTTTTAAACAATTTGTAGAATTTTAAATGCTTTAACTTGTAATCATAAAAACCACTCATGTCCACTCCTTCCCCATGAAACTGTCAAAGCCACAGAATTGTTTTATCAGTTTTTCTTTTCCTTGCTTATGCTTCCCACAAGCCACTCAGTGACTCGTAAATGTTTCACAATTATGTTTCAATATCTCAAAGGCAGCCTGCAAATATAAAATATTTCATTGTTACTTTTCTTGCTAATTATGTTTATTGAGTAATGATTATTGAAATATGGTATTTCCTATTTTATATTTACCATAATTTGGTAAGCAGTAGTTCAACATCGTATTTCAAATATCTCCATAAAGTGTGCAATGTAGACACTTAGGAGAAAAAAAAAATTAAAGCAATAACTTCTTAGACGCTGAAGTAAAGCAATTAAGTATCTTCTCTGGCATAACTCATTCTTTGCAGAAACTAAAGCAGAAAACTGATCAATGTTAATGTTGATGTCTTACAGATTTTCTACCATAAAAGAGAATCTATACACTTTATTTTAATGGTAGAAACCAGGTAGCTGAGTATACCAGAATTGCTACACAAAGCTACCTTCAAACATTCATTCTTGTCATACTGGGAGGCATGATTTTAAAATGAGGACAGTAGAGAAAACTTGGTTCTCCTGGGACAAAGGCGGGGGGGGGGGTTCTTTATCAGGGGACCCAGGAAGGGCCTGATTCCTAAAGAAAGGAAGATGCACGCATTGTGAATCCCCTTCTTGCCACCCCACAGAAAAGAAAGTCACCGGCTATTTA
The DNA here is from genome assembly GCF_028018385.1 of Neofelis nebulosa. Classification (NCBI taxonomy): domain Eukaryota; kingdom Metazoa; phylum Chordata; class Mammalia; order Carnivora; family Felidae; genus Neofelis; species Neofelis nebulosa. The sequence continues at coordinate 149,709,697 of NC_080787.1, forward strand.
TTAATGCAGAAAGACTGTTAATTCCAGGCACCAGACACATGAGGAACACAGGGTCCTTTCTGAATCTGAACAGTTATCTTAAATCTAAATTCACAGAATATTAATGAACTGATTCTAACAACTAAAATAAATTTAACTACTAAGGTATACTTCTTTTTTTTTTAAGCGTGTTGATTTTATTTTCATCTTATTTTACTTTATTTCATTTTATTTCACTTATTTTTACTTGACTTCAAGTTAGTTAACATACAGTGTAGACTCGGCTTCAGGAGAAGAACCCAGTGATTCATCACTTACATATGACACCCAGTGCTCATCCCCAAAAGTGCCCTCCTTAATGCCCATCACCCATTTAGCCCATTCCCAGACCCACGTCCCCTCCAGCAACCCTCAGTTTGTTCTCTGTATTGAAGGGCTTCTTACGGTTACTTCTTTTATGCAACTATATTATTTGTTACTATCAGTCTAGTTTTCCCTTTGAACCTACAAAAATAGACAAAAGAAACAATGTGTCCTTATATTTCTTTAAAATGTATGAGATGGACAAGAGAGTAAGACAATGTTTCCTCTATTTTTTGGCATATGTGAAAACAATTAAAATGTCAATTCTCCCCTAGAACAATCCTGTCAAGGATCCTATTTTCTTGCTCTCCAGGACCATTTAATAGCCCTTCGCATTTTTCCACTATTTCAACATGTAGTTAGCATGTGGAATCAAAACTGAACATTAAATAGCACGTTTATTTCATATTCTTGCATAGTTTTTGCCACTTTTTCTATGAACTGTTTACACATGCAGTGATGGTTTTGATTCACAGGGTCGATTCTGCTTCAATTATACCTCTGCAGAGTGTCTCTTATTCTGTGTGTGTGCATTATAAGTTTTGCCTACTACACTATCTTCTCGTTGCATGGCCTACGTTTCTGGTGCACAGTTTATCTGCTTTGAAATGCACACTCTAGTTTTGATTCCCACCCTCCAAAGCATCTTGAGACTGAACCGGTGTCATCTACCAATTCACTGTGCACAATCTCGAGGACTCATCAGTAACACATGACAAGGCTAAAGCCCACAGAACCACACCAGGGACTGACACCACAGGATGCCTCCCACTAGCACCTTTCAGGTCAAAAAGGGACTGACGTGACTATGATGATGGGTAAAAAACAATGGGCAATAGAATGGACCACTCACAGTTGAATGCTGGTATTATTTTACAACTGCTTCTTTCATCTGTATATAATATGAATATAGAATTATGATATTAAATATATAACATTTTCATAGTATTTTATAAAGTAGGTATTTATCTGAATTAAAATAGAACAAAATAGAAACTCATTTCAATGTGAATTAGTAAATATCACAATAGTGATCGAAATCACTTTGTGTTGCACAAAGAAATGGAGTAATTGTGCAACAGCATTTTTATTTTTAAGTATTGCCTAAGTTTATCAGAAATTGTTATTACAACATGGAAACGTACTACTTAAAATAATAATTATATGGGACTCTTTAGGAAAGAAGGCTAACATGCAATTCTTTTTTAATTTTTTTAATCTACTGAGAGGAAAAAATCTTGATTTTTTAATAATTTTATTCATTTATTTATTATTTCAACCAATCATTCAATAATATTTAATACCATTTAATGGTCTACTGTGTGCCAGGTACTAACTGCTATGGACACAGAAAAGTTCCTTCTTCATGGAACTTACATTCTACAGACATGACAAGAAGAAGGAGAAAGAGAAAGAGAGGGATGGGGAGAGGAAGAAGGACTAGGGGGGAAGGTGGGGGAAGGGGAGGGGGGAGGAAAAGAGGGAAGGAAGGAGAAGAAGAAACACAGCAATAATAAAAACAGACAAATAAATAATGATTAATAATTAATTCTATAGGTAATAAACAATATGAAGCCCTGAACTAAGAAGAAATTCATAAAACTGAAAGAAGAAACAGTTCCGAGGTGATTAGATACAGGTCTACAGACAAATCCTACATCCTGTCCTCAAGACAAATTACAGGTGTATTCAAGAATGAAGATGTCACCTGTTCCCTTTATACCTCTGCACTGAAACACCTTAGCAAGTTTGATATACATTATTTCTTTTAAATGTTCATTTATTTTTTGAGAGGGTGGGGAAGGGCAGAGAGAGAGGGGGGCAGAGAGAGAGGGAGACAGAGGATCTGAAGCAGGCTCTGTGCTGACAGCAAGAGAGCCCAATACGGGGCTCAAACTCAGGAACTGTAAGATCACAACCTGAGCCAAAGTCGGACAGTTAACAGATTGAGCCACCCAGACACCCCGATATACATTATTTTTATGAGGTGTCACTACACATCCTGAGAAATGCAAAATGTTCTCCCAGTTTCCATTTCTGGGTATATGATGAACCAAATAAACTGTAATCCCTTCTGCTACCAAATGCCAGAAATGCTGCTTCAAAAATAATAAACATCTTTTCAAATGCCATAGTCACTTAGGGAAATCCCAGGGTGAGTAGAAAAAGAGAGCTAATTCAGCAAGTCATGGCACTGCCCCCAACGATACCAGGCTTGGTAGCCAAAGGGCCAGAAACCTGATGTCCTCAAAGGCTGTGTCTTTGCCTGGAATCTGGGTGAGGAAAGCGTCTCTCCAGAGAACAGATGGAGTTTTAAACCTACACATTTTCAGGTCGAAGTGTCCTCAAACAGAGGTGATAACATTAATAAGTGGTCTCAATACTCAATGAGGTTATGCTCCCACCAGAAGCGAACTCAAAGTCATCGTGGGGAAATAACCTCACGATGAAGGCTATCCAATGACGGAGCGCGGGTAAAGATGAGCTCACAAGTAAAGTGCCAGCCCTCACCACAGCCACATGATCATTCTGATACGAGCAGAACTCCCCCAGCCCGGTGTTAATATGAAAAATAATTCAGGTTCACTGTTTTATGCCTAATTCCGTCCATTATCAACAACACCAACAACAAAACATGGGAAGTCTCCTAGAACATTTATAAAATATATGCTTTCCTAGTTTTTAGGCTGGAAATCTGAAGGGTTCTAAAATTATCATTCAGTTGGTGAACTAATCCTTCAAGAAATCAGGGAAAGAAACAGCAGAACAGATAATCATGACTAATTGTTCTATTTTTAATTAGGGTATAATTTCTACATAGTAAAATGTACAAATTCCAAACGTATACACCCATGACATCCTGGTCCAGATCAGGATAAAGAATGCGTGTGCTGCCCAGAAAACTTCCTCGCACCCCCCTTCCGGGTCTGGCCCTGGGTAGCTGTCAGCAAGAACCGATCTCCCTACCGCTATCACCACAAATGAGGGTCACATGTTCTTCAACTCCACAGACATGGAATCACACAGTCTACATGTTTGTCTTTGCTTTGATCCAACCTACTTTTTTAAACTCAAGTTAAATTTAATTAATAATTTTAAATTAATTTAATTTAAATATTACTGTATATGTCAGTGGTTTCTTTTATTTATTTATTTATTTATTTTTTTTAGTGACAGAATAATGATCCCTTCTATGATTATGCCACAGGAGTTTTATTCACACTTTGGCTGATGGACATATAGCATGTTTCCAGTTTGGGGCCATCACAAATGAGGCTACTATGAACATTCTTGTAGAAGTCTTTTGAGTGGCATATACACTCATTTCTCATTGGTATATACTTAAGACTACCTGAGTCAGAGTCAGTTTCCTTACCTCAAAGCAATTATTTTACTTTTTACCACAGAGGGATTTTGCCTATTCTAGAAATTCACAGATATGGAATTAGAAGGTGTATTATCTTTGTGTAAGGTTCCTTTCACTCAGAATAACAACGTCTGAGATGCATCCATTGTGGAATGACTACTCAGAAAATAGTAACAGGACACTCTTAGATTTTACTGTATGGTTTTCAGATTTACCAGACTTTTAGAGAGTAATTGTGATTCCACCTGTGTGGTTTATAAATTTATCATGTCCTTAATAAGCTTCAAAGTCTACTAGGTTCAATGAAGCAATGGTCTCATCTACCTACCGAGTGTATTCTCACTCGGGAGACAAACTGACTCAACAGATATCTACTGAACATGTATTTTGTGTCAAGGGCTGGGAATACATGGAACACAACATCTCATTCAGTATGTCAGCTCGTGTGGGAGATAACGCTGATAACAGCACATGTGTGCTGGTATAGGCACAAACACTGGGTGCAAAGGGCCATGGGGAGAGAGCTCCTCACCCAGTCCGGGAGCCGGGTGAGACTTCTGGGAGGAAAAACTGACAACAGCCTGGAGCTTGAAGGATTTAGGCAGAAGAAGGGGCACTGAAGGGCGGGAGGAGACAAGACTCTGCAGGGCTGGGGGACAGGGGACTCAGTGTGGTCTAGGCAAATAGTTCCTGGCCACTGAAAAGCTAGGATGCCAGGGAAAGCATGAAGCTCAGTATTACTGGAGAGAAGGATTTAAGGTAGGAGTCAAGGAGGTGAGGCCGGAGAGACAGGCAGAGGCCAGAACCCTCAGGCTCGTGCATGAGGTCTCAGAGAATTAGGATGTTACTGTGAAGTCTCCAGGGAGCCACGGGAGCAGGCGTGGGGCCGGCCTCAGTGAGTGTTTTGGGTCATAATTCTCACTGCAGCATGCACACAGGTGGGTGTAGGATAAAACAGAGGTGAGGAGGGGCGTCTGGGCGGCTCAGTCTGTTAAGCGTCTGCCTTTGGCTCAGGTCACGATCTCATAGTTTGTGAGTTCGAGCCCCACACTGGGCTCCGTGCTGTCCGTGTGGAGCCTGTTTGGGATTCTCTCTCTCCCTCTCTCTGCCCCTCTCCCACTTGTTCTCCCTCAAAATAAATAAACATTTAAATTAAAAAAAAAAAAAAAAAAAAAAAAAAAAGCCCTGTGGAGATGAGAGGGAGATTGCCGAGGGCCCATGGGCTAGAGGAGTCCCAGGTCCTGAACTGAGTGGAGCAAGGGCAGGAGAAGCAGACCAGAGACCACAGAAACGGGACCCGCCGTTCACCTATTAACAGTCACAGGGAAAATACCGATAAGCTCAAAAGTGCCTAATCCTAGGCAAATCAGATGAGCTCTTCTCAAAGTTAAAATACCAGCCCTAAAGCAGTGATGCGTCTCAAAAGTAGAGAGTCGTCTCCTAGAAAGCAAGGGGGAAAGCAAACTGGCGTTCTCTGCCGATCAGGGCACAAAGTCAAAGGCTGTAGGGCTCCTGCCACCACATCCTGGCGCATCCCTGGCCTCCTGGGATTCACAGCTGACATCACCTATTGGTTCAGCCCAAGGTTTAGCCCAACCTCCAAACCCTAGTTGTGTTCCTCAATGCCGTATTTTGACAAGTGAGTTCTCCCCGAAGCCCTCGGATGCACTGCTGTTATGTCAAATTTTAGTTTTCCCACATAACAAAGTATTTGCTCTTTTGGCCAGCGGGGTTTTCCTCATGAATGTAGATAACTCGGGGGCAATTTTCCTGTCCGTGTAAATAACCGCTGAGTGAGGGATTTCTCAATTGTGAATTATTGAGGTTGTGGAGAATCTTGTAAAAGTGGCAGGTAACACCTAGAAAGTGACGGCTGGGGAATCTCTACATATTTTGCTACTAAATGACATCAGCTGGAACCAGAGCCTTCCGGTCCTTAATCTCTGAAAAATCTGAATCACATACACACTCATTTTACCCTCAGCTTTTCCTCTAAGTCAGTGGTTGGCAAACCAAGTCCAGCTGGCTCGCGGTTTTGTGATTAAAGTTTTATTGGAACCCGGCCCCGCCCACTTGTTTACACGTCATCCAGGACTGTTGTCACACATTCCAACAGCCGAGCTAAGTAGTGGGGACAGAGACTTCAGGGCCACAAAGCCCAAAATATATACTATGTGGCCCCTACAGGAAAAGTTTGCAGACTCCTGCTCTAAGCAAAGCCCAAACAAAACAAAACAAAAAACAGCTGCTCTAAGCAAAGCCCAAACAAAACAAAACAAAAAACAGCTAAAATATCTTTTCCAAATTTATCGAAAGAATAAAAATGAAAAGACACTGAAATCACTAAAGAGGAAGGGAGGTTTAAAATCTCCCCAAAGCCAGCCCAGTGTCTCGTGTTCACTCAGATGTACCAAAGTCATGAGCGGCTGGAGTGCAGCACATTGGAAACCCCCGCACGGGACCCCAGCCCTAGGAAGACCTGTCCCAGTTCTGAAGGGAATCCTAAGGAGGCTGATTAACCTGTGGAAAAACCATCTCAGGGAGATCTGCTGACCCCCAGGGGCACACTGGGCTCTAGAAGACAGAGGGCTCTAGAAGACAGGGGGAGTGTTTCATGAGCTATTTAAAAGAAGTTGAGATCCTTAATGGTGTCAAGGTACCAAGCGGAGGCTCCCGCGCAGCCAGGAGACCGTGTGGTGTCCATGGAGGAAGGTCCACACCCCCACCCCCGCCCCCAGTGTTGCCCTGACCCGCTGACAGGTGTCAGTGTGGCCGGAGGGCAGTGCTGTGCCTGCAGCACCCGTTAGAGCAACCTTTCTTCTCTAATGGGAAAGCTTCAGTGCCCCTCCGTGAACATGGAGAGCACCTGCTTTAATAAATCAGGGTCTGAAATGGCAAATCTGTCTTCATTTCCACCTCAGAACGAATCGTCCAGCACTGTTTAAATGCACCCCGGCACGGATCTCTTTGTGTATTCCCCGAGGCCCGTGGTTATTCTCGCTTGTTTCACAGCGTGTACAAATAAAACCCATCCAAGTCAAATACCTAGCTTTCCCCATACTCTCCTCCACTCCTCCGCTTGCCTTCCGAGGCCAACCTAACACAAAACACAGAATATTGACTAAAAAAGCACTATGGACCCCTGCCATACATTATCATCGGCCATACGTTTTCTTATTTCCCACGTATAATAATAAGCACGTTTGATTTGTGAGTTTTGGAGCACAGTGCTGGCAGTTATTGAAATGCAATCCTTTGGGGGTAAATGTCTTATTCCCTCCCCTCACCCCAAGAACAAATTCTGGAGTGTGAGCTCCTGTGTGAGGGACGGATAAGGGCACTTTCCCCACAGGCCCTAGTTCTCCGCCCCTCCCTTTTCCCTCAGACTCTCCCATTCATTTTTACCTCTGACAGTAAAAACCCCAGGACAAGGCTGTCACAAAAAGGATTATCTTTCAGATCAATGGTGAAATTGATTCCAACCACTACGATTTATCAGCCCGCAGCAGAAGTGCAGCTGGTTAGAAAAATGTCCTCTTTGGAGCCCACACTCAGCTCACCTGGGCAGCATCTAGCTTCATTTTACATGAATGCAATATCCTGATGCTTTATCTGAATACTCCTAATCATAAAGTGTGTATCACTTGGCCCAAGGGATCTTTTCAATATTCTTTTGTAGGTGATATGGGTGTCTTCACTTTCAGCTTAATACATTTATAATGCACCAGGTACAGATTATTTTTTTCAGTTAAACTTTCTAACCCTAAAAATGGAGGCTAAAATATAGATTAAATGGCTTCAGGTCCAACAGGAATAGACAAGATTAGCCATCCTACTTCGTGACAGATTTTTGGTATTCCACATCTCCCCCTGCCTTTAATTGTTGTACATCAAAACCCAGTGGAGGGTTTACTAAAATTACTGACAGCTTTACTGACCTAAGTGTTCTTTTAACCGTGGAATTAAATAGCAGTGGAATTTTACTAACATCAGCTTGCTTTTATAAGACCAGAAAACCTAGGATTTCAATTCCTTGGTATAATTTAAATAAATTAAAACTCTAGCTTACTTTATCAGTAACTCAAAACATCCTACCTAAAAGCTCCAAATCCTGAAGTAAACTGTTTAGCTGACTTATAACAGGTCAATATCATTCGCTGAAAAATGAATTACCAAAGGCAGAAGTTACCTTAAAGAATTAGGATTAAAAAAATGGGGGAAAGGAATATTTATCTATGTACTTACATACACATAAATGTAGAGTACCAGATCAATGATTTATTATACTCAAACAGCAAATAAACAGCTAGAAAGAAAACAAATATGCCAAAATGATATATTCATATCATACTGCCTTGTACAAACATTTTACGTCCAGTGTAGACATTTTTTTTTAATTTTTTTTTAAGGTTTTATTTATTTTTGAGACAGAGAGAGACACAGCATGAACGGGGGAGGGGCAGAGAGAGAGGGAGACACAGAATTGGAAGCAGGCTCCAGGCTCTGAGCCATCAGCCCAGAGCCCGACGTGGGGCTCGAACTCATGGACCGCGAGATCGTGACCTGAGCTGAAGTTGGACGCTTAACCGACTGAGCCACCCAGGCGCCCCTAGTGTAGACATTTTAAGTTATTCAAACCAGAAATAAAGATTGACCAAAACTTGCCAATGGCTTATATTTTAAATATTCAAATTAAGCCAAGTATTTAGACTCTAAAATGTATTTTCTCATAAAATATGATTACATACAGTGACAAAAACTTGCATAACTGAAATACCACTGAATTCAAATGTACAGATTCAAAGTTTATTGTGAATCTTAGATTACAAGGCCATCCAGCAAAATCTTTTAATCTAAGATCAGATTTGATTTAGAAAGATCAATTATCCTACAATGAACACAATGTTTGGAGAAGAATCAGAATAGATACAGACAAGTCAGCTGGTGGACTAATTAATCAGTTTACTATCTATTGTCTCTCACTGAAGTAGTCAAAAAAGATGGTTGACTGAACTAAGGATGGTCATGTGTAAGACAGAGAGACTTACAGATAGAAGCTAAAATTGACAAGACTTGGTGATGCTAAGAAAGATAACTGAGGTCAGGAGAAGTTGCAAAACAGATTTCTGAGTAAATGGTTGAACAGTATAGCCATTTATTGAAACAGAAGCACGAGAAGAGGACCCAGCTTTGAAGTGGGGGTGGGGGTGGGGATGGGGGGGGGAAGGGTCCTGAATTTAGCTTTCGACATGTGGGATTTGAGGTGTTTTTGAGACATCCAAGTGTAGAAGTCACAAAGGCAAATGGATATATAGGTCTAGGGTACAGACAGTGACACACAATAGAGATTAACGTTTGTGTCACTGGAATATAGCTAGATCTTGACACCACAGACATGAATAATATCACTGAGAGATCTCACATCTTGTGATCTACTACGAATACAGAAAAAGAAGCATTCAGAAAGGTAGGGGAACTTGTGTCACAAAGCCTAAAGAAAAGGAAGGTGCTGAATGTTGCTAAAATGACCCTGGTAACCTTAGTAAGAGCTAATACTGTACAGTGATGGGGATGGAAAGCATAGGAGGATAGCATCAAGGAAGTCAAGGTATATAAGTCAAGGTATAAGGTATGAGTATAAGTCAAAGAAGACCATCGGTAAAACCTAACTCATTCCAGAAGTCTGAATGTTAAAGAGAGAAAAAAAAATAATTTCCAGAGGGAAAGATTAATTAAATGAAGTTTTTTTTTTTGTTTTTTGTTTTTTGTTTTTATTGGGGGAAAGTTAGGTCTGTTTAAGCAAGAGATTGAGTACAAAAGAAAAGCAAGGATTTCCTATATGGTTAAGTTCTTGATAAGCTGTAAGTGATGGTATCCAAAGCTCCAGAGGTTCACCTTTAAAAGCAAGAGAGCTTGGATGGTTTAGGTAGGTTTATTTGCTTGGTATCAGGAAAGCAAGGTTTCCATATGATTGTTTTTATTTGCTTTGTAAAACAGAAGATGTCATCTACGAAGCCTGAGCGGGAAGCTGGAGAAAGAGAAGGGAGGAGGCATGACAGAGTTGTTTTAAGGACTGTGAAAACATTGATGATCAGAGAAGCCTAGCAAAACACTGGACAAACACTGCTGAGAGCCCTCTTGAAGCTGGTGTCCAAACATGAGAGTCAAACCAATTGGTCCTCTTGCGTGTTTCCTCCAACGTCCTGTGGCTACACAAGAGCAGACTTTAAAAAACAAACAGGTGGGTTTATCAAGGTTAGTGTCTCCTGAAGATGTCCATGCAAAGATTGAAGAGCAAGGGTGTGGTATAGACCTATTCTAGCGTGGTACATAAACAAGAGTGTAATTGAGATTATGAAACAGAGAGTCGAGTGGGGAAGAGAAAAAGGGAGGACTGATACAGTGGGAAAGAATAGGAAAGGAAATGGGCATGAGGTCCTGATATGGTCCAAAAACAATCATGGTGAGAGGGGTTAAAAGAGCAAGCTAGGAGGTGAGGGCATCTGTCCTGACAGATGCAGAGCAGCTCCCCTGGGGATCTGGAGGTGGAACAGGTAAACACGTTGACGGTCATAACATTGCTTGTTGTGTGTGGTGCTGGGAGTGGGTAAGCAATGGCCCCGCCCCCAAAAGTGAGGTTTTTCTCCCTGATGTAATTGGAGCAGTTAGAATAGCTCAGAGCAAAGGGCAGTGTGGATAAGAATGTGGCAGCTTTTGAGGTGCTTCCCACGGGGAACAGACATGGGTTCTACACCCACATCTCAGCTCCCTCTTAGAGCTGAGGACCGTCTTCCAGAAGAAAGAGAAACAGTAGAAGCCAAAAATAAATGTAAAGGTAACCTAATCAAACTCCTTAATTTTTTTTTTAAAGGTTATTTATTTATTTTTGAGAGAGAGAGAGAGAGAGAGAGAGAGAAAGTGCTACTGGGGGAGGGGCAGAGAAAGAGGGAGAGAGAGAATCCCAAGCAGGCTCTGCTCAATCAGCAGAGTCTGACATGGGGCTTAAATCTGCCAACTGTGAGATCATGACCTGAACTGCAATCAGGAGTTGGACGCTCATCTGACTGAGCCACCTGGGTGCCCCTCGAATTCCTTTAGTTTAACTAACTTTGCAGGGTTGTGTATTTAGGAGAAGTGTCGAATGGCTGACTTAAGCCTAAATGTTTTGGTCCCCAGACCATAGAGGTCTCTGATACTCCACTTATCCCTGCCTTGCTTTCACTGGTCCTCTGAGGACTTGAAGAAGCAGCCCTTAAAAGTGTACATTAAAATGGACATTTGATTCCAAAATATTTTTATAAATGAGAAATGAAACAGAAAAGGGTACCTGGGTGGCTCAGTTGGTTAAGCGTCCAACTTCGGCTCAGGTCATGATCTCATGGTTCATGAGTTTGAGCCCTGCATCAGGCAGGGTCTGTGCTGACAGCTCAGAGCCTGGAATCTGCTTGGGATTCTGTGTCTCCCTCTCTCTCTGCCCCTCCCCCACTCGTGCTCTGTCTCTCAAAAATGAATAAACATTGAAAAAAATTGAAAGAAATGAAACAGAAAAAGAAATTTACCTACTTCTTACGAGAGCAGATCCATATAGTTTTTAATCTGAATGACAGAAGTTTGAGAAATCGAAGTAAACAGGGCTGATTTCACTTATGGTGTTAAATTCACTCCCATGGCTATGATTTCCCTTTGTCTTCAAAGACAAATATCACTAACACTAATGACACATTGGCGGTGCTTTGGCCTCAAACTGTCTTTCCAGTAATCCTTCACCATTACAGGAAAAAAAACCCCAACATTTTAGCCAAACTTCAATGTGAACTTTGGAAATAACTCTAATTTCGTTTTTTTTTTCTTTGTTATACACGTCATCCCTAAACCAATTACCTTGAAAAAATTACATTTATGTGAAACAGTAATACAAATACACCAGTTAAAACAGAACTAACCTACTACACTTTAATTGTAAAAAAAAAAAAAAAATCTTATTTATCTTTCCACTAGATTAGTATAAGCCATGTTGATAATATCATAAAACAGAATAAATGGCAGATAGTCATAACATATCAAAGCTCGGCATTCTTAAATTCATAAATACAGACATTAAATAAAACCAAAATTAGATTTATTATAGATAATTACATGGATATTATTAGAAATAAAAGTGATTAAAATTCTGTATTCCATGGAAGCAGCTTTGAATATTCTTACCATTTGACTTATTTCCTGACAATATTTGAGGGATGAAACGAGGATAAGAAAGGGAGTCGTTACAATAGCAGCAACAACACTAAGAAGGCCAATACTCACATAGCGTGGACCCTGTTACCCTGGTAGATGCTGTTCTAAATGCTCTGCAAAGATGTGGACTAAAGGGGCCCTTGCACACAGTTGGTGGGAATGTAAACTGATGCAGCCACTATGGAAAAAAGTATGGAGGTTCCACAAAAACTAAAAACAGAACTACTATACGATCTAGCAATCCCACTTCTGCATATATATCCACAGGAACGGCAATCAGGACCGTGAAGAGATATCCACACTGCTACGTTCACTGCAGAATTAGTCACAATAGCCAGGACATAGAAGAACCTAAAGGTCCATCAGTGGATGAATGGGTAAAGAGAATATTATATGATATATATGAACGTATATATTATAGAACTCATGGAAGCAGCAGAATGGTGGTCAACAGGGGCTGGGGAGAGTGGAAAATGGAAAGGTATTAGTCAAAAGGCACAAAATTTATATAAGATAAATTCTACAGGCATACTGTACAACCTGGTAACTACAGTTAACAGCACTGTATTGTATACTTAAGAATTTGCTAAGAGGTTTGATCTCTTTTTTTTTTTAAGTTTATTTATTTTGAGAGAGAGGGCAAATGTGCATGAGCGTGGGGAGGGGCAGACAGAGAGGGAGAGAGAGAATCCCAAGCAGGCTCTGTGCTGTCAGTGCAGAGCCCAACAAGGGGATTGATCCCACAAACCATGAGATCATAACCCGAGCCAAAGTCAAGAGTTGAATGCTTAAGTGACTGAGCCACCCAGATGCCCCAACAGGTTTGATCATATGTTGTATTCGTATTACTACCACTCATTAATAATAATGATGATGATGATGATGATAATGAGAGCGAGAGGAAAACATAAAATAAGTGTTTTGAAAAATTAACCTATTTATGGAATACCTCACAACAACACTGTGAGCCATGCATTTGCTGTCAGCCCCATTTAGTGATGGCACAATGGAGACAGAAATGTACATCAGCCCTGGTCGCACAGCGGGTCAGTGGCAGAGGCAGGATCTGAACGCAGGCAGCTTTCTCCAGAAACCAGCCCTTAACCACGACACCACAGCTCTCTCAGAGGCAGGATCCTATCTGTAAGAACAGCTTCAACAATCTCGTTCACCAATAAGTTTATAATGAGTGTGGTGTTATACTGTTGAAATATCACTATTTCATGGAGGCCGTCCTACATGGAGGTGTCCTCCTATATAATTCCTCAGCATGTTCACAGACTTTAGAATATTAACAAGTAACTTTAAGCTATAAAACAATTTATACATAGATGAAGGATTTCCTGTGATATAACAGTAACCACAGCAACAGAGTAAGATAGGTTTGCAAAGTGAAAAGTATCCTAAGGTATTTTATGCCCTCACGAAGAAGCCTCCTCTCAATTTACAATAAGGACATAACCAGTAGCAGCAAAATCATAGTAAATTTTCATAATGGATTGTATTACTATCCAGATGAGCAATATTTCAGCTTAGCCTTTTTATTTCCAAAAGAACAAGGGTGATATTCAAACCTATCCAATTTACATCTCAATAATAGGAATGCTTAATTTGCTCAACATTTTATACTAAATCTTGGATAAGGTAACATCTTAAATAAATCACGATATGGACATAAGTTCAATGTGGAAAATATGCAATTAGAATACAGTTCTAACAAGAGCACATGCATCCCATGTAAGTATAAAGTACAGATGGGCAGTCAGTATACGGCACAGTCATAATTAACTTTGGATATATTTCCTTAAGAAATAGATTTGTTTTGCTTGGTTTTGTTTTTGTAGATCAAAACTTACTGTGACAACGAGGCTTTACTGGAAAAATAACGTGGCAAATCCATTTATAATACCTATTGGCAAAGGAACTATAAGATTGCTTAAGTAAATAAATGTTATTTAAAGACCGCCAGTACCGTATATAGGATTAATAAAGAGGAATATTGAGCAATGCTCTGCTTTTGCTACAGGGGTGTGTACAGTCCTGTTCTCCTCAACTGTATCAATGGCCTGGATATAAATTAAAGCAGGTTATTACTTTGCAAATATGTGGATGACAGAATCAGAATACAAAATTCAGATAGTTTAGTACAATGTACTGATCTTATCAAGCTGAACTTTAATAGAAATAACTGTGCTCAAGTTCCAAAACAAAACAAAACAAAACACCTTTACAAGTAGAAGGACTAAGGAGATTAGGTGGTAATAGACAACAGCTCTCACATAAATCCACAACGCATGACCATCAAAAGAGTCAATACTGTCTTAGGTCTATAGTGGCTGTGCAACACTCAAGAATAAATGCGAGGATCGCCTGTCTGTTGTATCACGGCACACCGCAAGTACCACGGCATTGCATTTCAACAAGGACACGTGAACCTAAAGACGTTCAGAGGAAAACAGCCAGAATGATGATGGAATGTTAAAACCATGTTCCATGCGGAGTATGTCACCCTGAAGCAAAGTTCCCCAAGGTCAGGGGCTGACCACGCCTTGGTTTTGTCACCAATACTGCAGACACAGTAGGGGCAGAGTGACTGTATAAATGTATAAATGAACAAGTTAATGTATCTAAATGTGTAGAAGAGAATACTCAGGCATGACAAGATGGAAAATCTTCAAATATTTGAAGCAGCATATAGAAGGATACAAGTTATTCTATTTGGCCTCAAGAGTGGAACCAGGACCAAAGTATGGAAGCCACAGGAATGCAAATTTCAACTTAACCAAAAGAAGACCATTGTGCTATTTAGAGTCTAGGATGAAATGCTCAGGTTCCTCAGCCTAGAAGGGAACAAAGCACGAGGGAGTTTAGATGTGTTGACATCAGGGAAAACAGCTCCCTGGTAGCTGGAACCCAGAGGCAGAGACAGGCAGCTCTGAACCGGGCACCGTCTCCCAAGTGAAGCTGTTGACTTGATGATGCTGAGTTTGGTTCGAGGTGTCAGTGCTTACAAGCACTCCCTAAAGTGGAAGTATTTGGACTGTTTGTAGAAGTGCTTCCAGAGCGATGGCAGAAGGCTGAGGTGTGAAATGACTACAGTGCAGGAAGAGTGGAGCTTTCCAGATCCAGCCCTGAGAGGTGCAGACAGGTGCTCATCAGGGAGGGGCTGGCAGAGAAGTGCAGGAGATGAGGAGACATGCTGCGCCTGCCCTGCCCCAGGAGGGCTGCCAAGCTGCTTAAACACTTTCACACTGGATAATTAGGTTGTAAGTTTGCATGTGGTCTCTTTCTACCAACCTGTAAATCCCTGAAGGTAAAATGTTTAAGGTTCCTTCTAACCCTGGAATTTTGTTACTATCAAAATATCAAAACAGAAGTCAGAAAGGCTAAAATGGGGGCACCTGGGTGGCTAAGTCAGTTGAGCATCTGACTCTTCTTTAAATTTTTTTAAATGTTTACTTTTTGAGAGAGAGAGAGAGAGAGAGAGAGAGAGAGAGAGAGAGAGAATGAGCAGGGGAGGAGCAGAGAGAGAGGGAGACACAGAATCTGAAGCAGGCTCCAGGCTCTGAGCTGTCAGCACAGAGTCCGACATGGAGCTCAAGCTCATAAACAGTGAGATCATGACTTGAGACGAAGTCAGATGCTCAACCAACTGAGCCACCCAGACGCCACAGAGTTTTAAAAGATACATAAAGAGAACTCCTCTAAGGAAAAAGAAAAAAAAAAAGTATAAACTAATTATAAAAGTCATCCTTCCTGAGAAGATATGCCACTGAGCCGAAGGACGGCAGAGGAAAATGGCTTAGAGATAAAAACGTAAGATGACCAAGCATAAGGATTTGATTAAAGAAATGCCAGGTGTGACAGAACTCAAAATACCATGTGACTATTACAGTCATTATCTGGGAAATAAATCTCTGTGGATTACTTAGCACATTCTACTGAACAGTACAAACATAAAGGTCAAGATGCTAAAAGAAGTAATGATTGAGAAGGTAGTATTGATTGAGAAGCTTTAGGGAAAAATACAAATCATGTGAAGAAACAGAGACTGCTGCCCTTAGGTCTGGAGGTAGCAGGACTAGTGAAATACGTAAACGGAAATTATTGAAGAATACTTATTTTATATTCTGTAAAACACTTTTTGCATCTCAATATATATCTGTTGTATACATGAGTGTCAGAAGATCCTGAAAATACCCTCTGTCTTCTCCTATAGGGACATTCTAATCATAGTTTAACACCCCCTAGACATGTAAGATGTATCTGAATTTTATAGAGTGATTACCTAAATAGCCTGACAAAGGCGAGTTACCTGAACGTGCCTAGCTTTAGTGGGCGATGGCAACGAGAGAAGAAAGTCATGAGAGTGTGTTATTCGGAAAGGTAGACAGAAGTCTGGCAGGATCAGTGTTGAAATAGCTCTTACACGCATATCCAAGTGCCCTGGGGAAATCCTAAACCAGTGTGACAATGATGGGGAAAATGACACAGTGAGTGCAGTTCCCAACTGAGGGAAAGTCCCTAAGTGCAAAATCTGGCAAAGAGCCATGTTTTGTCCTTCACAAACCATTTTAGGGTCTCTTTTAAAAATATTTTAATGGTCCTTGTAAAATGCTTTATACCACATATGTTAATTTCTATATATACTTTAATATACATATGCATAAAATTTACAAGTATCTAGAACTCTGAATATATTTAAATTGTGCCTTTAAATTTGTATTTACACGTCAAATATATAAATGTCAAATAATATATATAAAATTTCTAAACATAAAAGTATTTTTAAGGATGATCTCTAGTTTAACAACAGCAAGGGAACTCTGCTGTACACTAAATAAATGTTTATGAAAAGAAGGTCAGACACTAAACTTCATTGAAAAAGGACATGTGTCTGAGCTTTGAATATCAAGCTTTGAATCTACAAAGACAATTCATCTATTTTCCAGATTTGTGAACTGTGAGTGATGAAATCTCAAGCTTGCATTAATGGAAAGATACCTAGCATAAAAAGAGCCGTATCGAAGTTTCAGGTGGTTTTGCTATTGTTTACATGAAAAGAAAAGCAAATGAACCCAGTAAGGATTTCAGGCAATGCTCCACAAATGTAATTAACAATTACTCTGTGTCTGCTCCATTTCTATGCAATGAGAATATAGTCAAGATGTGTCCATGGTGGCTTTTTGCTTTATTCTCACCAATTAACAGACTATTGGATATGACAGTAATTAGACACCTCAGCTGGAAGGAGATCATTATGTCTTCATGAGATGATTAAAAACAACAAAAAAGTGTGCTTCTTGCAAAATATTAGCATGTACTTCAAGTTACAATAGTACAATTTATTTTGTCTCCTCATTGTGCTTTGTCAGCCCATATTAAGAAAATAAAATCTGCAATCAAAATATGCCTTAGAAAATTATACCATCTAAGTGTAAAATAACAGTTTTAATGAATCAACTGTAAGGTTTGGTTATATTTATTTTGAGAATGTTCACTCATGCTTCCCTGATGAGTTACAGTCATCACACAATATTATAAATATTACAGTGGTACAATTCACATTCACCAAAAATGTGTTTCTGTACTATTAATTCAGGCCACCTCCCAATGTTTAGCTTATTCAATAGCTATTAGATGGATTTGCTTTAGGCCTGGACCCAAATCTAACTATGAACACCCCTGGCAGGCACATACATTTGCAGAGTGAGGACAGAGAGCAGGCAAGGAATCTGAGGAATGCACACCCCACCCCAGCTAAGGCCAAAGATCTCCCAGCATAGCTTTCTTTGGGTTAAAATTTTGTTACCCTAAAGCTGATGTTTCATTGCATACGTCAGGTGGAAAGATAGGAACCAACACCTCCCCTCATGCTCCCCATGAATCGAGCATCAAATAGGCTAGCAGAAGGCGTGGCTTGGAGGAACTGGAAAACACAAGACAGAACCGGCATGGGAAAGAAGAGAGAGACCAAGAATGAACTAGAAAACCCTGCTAGTCAAGGGGCATCTGAGTGAAAAGGTTTGTTCACATTCATCTGCTCTAACTCATTAGTCATTCATTCAGGAGGCACTTCCTGCTAGCAATGGAGATCAAACTTTACCTCCTGCAATTCTGTCCTTGTGTATTTCAAAACAGAAGCCATCACTCAGAAGCACCACCGCTTACTGTCCAATCTACAAATATGATTGCATGCGAACTTGTCCTTCTGTCCTTCCCTTCTGAGATAGTACAATAGGTTTCCCCACACACACTTTTTTTTTTATTATGTAAAGCCTAGATACTCACACTCTCTGGATGCCACCCCCACTGCCTTCTAAAGATCTCGCTCTGTGGAGTATCCCACAGCAACCAGCATATGGTACAGTAAGTCCCTATTTATGTGTCTTATGGTAAACCCACTTAGGGGTTACTATCACTTACTTTAGTCATATTTGTTACTCAGTACCTAAGATACTTTGGCTCGTAATATTCAGTCAATGAATACTGGCTGAATAAATGGATTTAGCAACGTCTGCAACTTCTGCCCCATTCCTGCCACTACCATTGCTATTAACTCATCGAATACCACATATATATTATTTATAAAAAGAATAAAATGTACACTGCAACCCTGTGATGAGCATAAAATTGTTCTCTAAGACACTCTACACATTTATACTCCCCCCCCGCTATGAAATACTCACTAGTTTTTAAGCTGTAACTGTACCTTTCTTATACTATAGAGGTGAAATGGTGTAGAGTCAAGCAGATCTGAGCAACAATATGGCTTTTTTCCTGTATCTTCTATCAGTTTATTTGTATAGCACAAAAATTGCTATTCCTCTGAATTGAAGCAAGAGAAAGCCTTACATAATATTACACTATTTTGATATACCTTGACATATACATTATGTAACAGCATTTTCCTTTGCTATACTTTGCAATATAATAGAGAATGCTTTTTTAAAGTCAGCAACATCAGCAGGAATAAGACTGTTAAATGAATCTCCTAGGAAGACAGAGCTCTTCCATTTAAAGACCAAGAGTTTTTCCATAACAATTGCATATGTTTTCCCTGGAATTATTAAGTTGCAATGATCAGGTGATTGCATTTTTAAGCAATAAAGAAAAAAAATACAGGAGATACCTACCTAGAACCTTGGGCTGCTTTTTTATTATTTTTTTTAATGTGATGACACTGTAAGTTACATTTTTAACATAAGAATGAATTTTTGTTACTACAGTACTATGATAAAATAGAAAACCATAATAACAAAGAAGTAATAATACTACCAGGAGTAATAATATGACCTAAAACTTATTAAGTGCTTAACATTAATGGAACTGTCCTGAGGGCTTTCTATGGATTAGTGCATCTCAACCTCAGGGCAGCCCAATGACCCATCCACGATCATTACCAATATTTATTAAACACAAAGAATCTGAGACCCAGAAATCTGAAGGCATTACTCTGTATACCACCTGATTAGTGGTAGACCCAGGGTTTAAACCCATGCTCTCAACATTAAACACTATTCTTTCTTGCCTTAATGATTTAATGTGAATAAAAATAAAATACTGTTCTATCCCTCTTTTTCTCTAAAACTAGAATACTTTTTGGGGCGTCTGGGTGGCTCAGTCGATTAAGTGTCTGACTTCGACTCAGGTCATAATCTCATGGTTCGTGGGTTCAAGCCCCACAGCAGGCTCTGGGCTGACAGCTCAGGGCCTGGAGCCTGCTTTGGATTCTGTGTCTCCCTCTCTCTCTGCCCCTCCCCTGCTTGTGCTCTGTCTCTCTCGGTCTCTCGAAAAAATACTGGAATACTTTTCAACTATTGGGAGCACATTTCAGCATAGGGATGACAGAAATTACAAGCCACTCAAATCTCAATATCGTAAGGAGAGGATCTTATGAAGCGTGTATTCAGTCTTACCAACACACGATAATGGCAAGTTTTCTGACAACTGCCAAAAACCTACTACTGTATGACTGAGTCAGAAATAAACAACCATTTTAACGCTACTCAACAACGGGGCTGCCAAACCAGTTTCTGCATTTTCTTTACATTAAATAATACACTCAAATAATCTATGAGTCAGCTTATGATAAATCAAATATTTTAAATACTTCTATAATTATATGGTAAGCCCAGACACATTGCTTTTCAGAGAGAGGTGACCAGAAGCAAATCTACTCTCCTGTGCTCAGGAAAGCAAAGGTTTTTTTGTGAGTAAGCTCTGAATCTAAATAAGCCTCACTCCAAAAAGAGTTTTATTGCAGACTGATAATCCCTGAGGTTTATAATAAAAATGCTGACATAGCCTTAGCTACAGCCTAACAAATGCAAAGCTATAATGTTTGCCTGTCAGAAATTCCTGTTTATTTCCAATGTCCTAACAGATGTGCTTTACTGCCTTTAAATTCCCTCCAAAAGTTAATTGCTTGTCTATCAAAAAGATAAACATCTTGTTTTAGGCTTTGGGGATATTACATGTGGGGAGAAAAACCAATACTCCAGCAATACATTGTGTCCAAAATGCATTTGCGGTAAGAAAGCCAAACTCTCTCAGAGCGTTAGAATGCTCCTAGGAAGGAAGAGCCAGATTATCCCAAGGTCTTAAAAAGTATAGGAGTCCCCATATCACAACATTAAAATATTTAATACACTTAGATTTCATTATACCAATAAGGCCTAGCGCACTGCAACATGCATGACGGCAACATATATTTTTTACAAAACAAATTTCAAAATGAAGGTGGCATTCTTGTAGACTCCTGGAATTAAATAATGCTTCAGACAAAATGGACCTTCATCATATCTGGTCCAGTATTTTTCAAACTATAAATCCTGACACATTAATGAGTTGCAGACTTTAAAAAATAAATAAAGTGAAATAGAAACTATCAGAAATTTACATTTAGTAAGAGTATATATCATTTTAGGAAACTTTTCTGTCAAGTAAACATACACACAGGCATGCTACATTGTGATGTAAAATATATTTCTTACTGTGAGGTACTATTAAAAAACAAAATTTTTCTTCTACTGCCACCCCTTTATATTGCCGTAAAGTGCTAACATCACAGGGACGTTAAATTAAATGTATACTGTAAAGGTGGATAATGACCACCACCCCCGACATTTTTCAATATCCCCTCTTATAAAGTTGTGTCTAAAAAGTGTGAAGCACCAGCCTGAGCAAAATGGCAGGTACAATAAAGGTATGTTCAGATGATCAGCAGCTTGCCTAGAAAAGGATTTTTTTTAGAAGAACACAGACAGAATAAATTTAGAAAAAGCACATATGCTGCTTTAGAGAATATACAGTAACAGGAAGATCTCATTGTCCAGAGAGCTGGTTTAAACAGAAAATACGTAAATAGCCTCAGGAACGTAGACTTTTAGAATCAACCATTCAAAGGAACTAAGATGTTGGAAAATAAATCTCTCAGCTAACGATTAACATTAAAAAGGAAAATTATGACTTTAACACATGAGTCCTAATACCACTGTTAGATTGGATGGATGACAAAACTGCCTGGATCCGGATGTGTAAAATAACAACACGGAATTGTTACTTATCTGAGTTTTCCATCCATATAAACATACACACACACTCTGTGTCTTTTTTTTTTTTTTTTTTTTTTTTTTTTAACTCTCTCTCTCTTTCCAGACAAGACAAGACAGGCAGGCAGGCAGGCAGGCAAGGAGATTAAAGCATGTTTACAAAACATGGTTCCTCCACATCCATTCTACAGCTTCCTTTTTCACTATACAATGTGGTATGGTCATCCTTCATACAGTCCTCATTCATTCTAATGAGTGTATGCTTTCCATTGTATATATGTTCTACAAATATGTAATAAGTATGGAGGGTACTTTCTTTTTCCAGTTTTATGCTTTTTCCAAGTACAAAGGTAATAGTCGCACATTGATTGTGATATATACCATTATAACCTTATGTAATGTTTTAAATAACATACTATCCCTTGATTTATCTACTCTGCACACTGCATTTTGTTTGTCTCCAATGGCAAATTAGGAAGTAAGGGTACTCATATCAATTCCTGTCTTCTTTCCTACTCCACCTCCTGACGTTTGGCAGTGGTATTTTATTTTTTCCTCTTCCATTAGTTCCACCTTATAACTGTAAGGAATATTTAAATTTTCTATGGTTTGACCAACTTTAAATTAACCCCTGCTTCAATGCAAGATGAAGGAGCAATGCACATAGACTGCCTCTACATGGCCTGGGTCCTAGCTCTTTTGATTATCACGAGCTATGTTATTTTTACAACATCGAGACAATAATTCGGTCTCCAAGCCTGTGTGTATTATTTGGTTGTACAGTTTGCTTGTGTACAATGTTCTGTATACAAATTAGAATCCAATGTAAGCAACAGTCTAGCACTATGCCTATTTGAATGCCCTTCATCACAGAATCAAGTAGTATGGTTAGACCTTTAGGAAAGGAATTTTCATCCTGACCCTGGAATCTTGCTTCATGAAGGAGAATTTTCAAAGCTTCAGGTCTCAGCAGATTTAATTTTCTTAGTTTTCCAAGTTCTTTTTAGGTTATAGGATTCATCCAACACTCTTTCTCCTATGTTTCATATTGTCCTTTCACTCAACAATTTTGGGGACATCACTCAATATATTTTCATATAGACATGCTTTATCAAGCTTTGCATTCCTCTGGAGTATGATTAAAAATTAGGTACAGAATTCTATATTTAATTTTTTCTCAAGTCTTTGAAAAATATTGCATGGATGTCTCCCAGGATCCAGTGCTGCTAATGAAAAATTTTCATTTCTTTGCAGATAGTGTTTTATTCTCACAGGTAGATTCTAGCATTTTCCTTATCATGAGAATTTTGAAATTTCACCAAGACAGTTCTACCTATAGTTGATTTTATCTATCCTACCTGCCAGAATTTTTAATCTGATAACGAACGTCTCTGGCAGATTTAGTGCAGTGATGGCCCAAGTTCTGCAGATGCCAGCCCAAACCCAAGCTCTTTGGCTCTCTGGGCTGGCCCACAGAGTAATTTGTTTGGGCCCATGGGACATTAGCAAAAAGAAGTAAGCAGAGACTTGAAAAAGCCCTGTGCATTAGAAATTACTCTTTTGCCGCCTCTAGGAATCCTGTTGCTCAGAGAACAAGGCAAAGTTAGCAGGACGAAGGGACAAATGACTCTGTGACTCCTGTCTTCACAGCCAAGAGCCAGTCATGTAAGTGAGGTCATCCTACATTGGCTAATCCCAAGCCAATCTTCCAGCTGACCAGAGGCCCATGAGCCAGTGCAGGTGAGAGAACCACACCTTACCCAGACCCAGAGAAGCAACCAGCCAAATCTCAGCCATGTCAGCTAAACAATGGCTGCCATTTTAGGCCACTCAGTTTGGCAGTGTGGTGCTGCAGGCCCACAGTTATCTGCCACATCGTATTTCCTCAGTTTATAAAAATATTCTTTCATTACTGTACTCTGCCTTTCACTGTCTTATATTCATGAGGCATTGGTTGTATTGACTCTACCCTCTATTCTCCTTAACTGTTTTCATGTTCCGTTTCCTTGTCTTTCCCTTCTAAGTGTTGGGAGTTAATCTGCAATTTAACTTGAAGATAGAAACTAGCCTAAGCTTCTATCAGTTGGTCCAATACATTTTTAATTTGGTAATCATAATTTTAATTTCCTAGAAATGTCTTGTTTGCTGTTTCTTTTTCATAACCTGTTACAGATACAATATTCTCTCAAATTCTTTTGAGGATACTAATTAGCCTTCTTTTTAAAGGCTCTCATGTTCCCTGAATTATACCTAAAATTTCTGGTATCAGTTACTCTCTTTGTTCATCTAAATATAGTTCTTCCTTAAATATCAAATGATCCTTGATTGTCAGCTTATTTTTCTAAAGGAAAAACGATGTCAATTAATATGGGTAGCTACACTGCTTCAGCTGCACTGTGAAACAACTTCTCCTGAAAGGTCTCTTCTCGGACTGCCAAGGATGTCAACAGTCAGAACGTTCTGCAAAATGGCAGGTAGGCAAGGTGGTGACTTCCACAATGGACAAGACACGTTTTATTTTATGTGCAAAATGTTTTATGAATTTCACTACATAACACAATTTCCACTTTTTCTCTAATGTTCAATGTAAGATTTCATTGTAGGGGGAAAAACTGCTTCATGATTTTAGTGCTCCCTTAGGAGAAAAGAGAATTAGGCTAGTGTGCAGACCGATCTGTTGATTTAAACCAGCTCACAATAATTACCTTCACTCAACCTTTTTTTAGGTTCTTGTAAATTAGCTTCCTTAGGTCATAAATGCCTGACGCTGAAAATAGAATTACTTAAAAAAATTGTTTTAATCTTTATTTATTTTTGAGAGACAGAGAGATAGAGTGTGAGCAGGGGAGGGGCAGAGAGAGTGAGACACAGAATCTGTAACAGGCTCCAGGCTCTGAGCTGTCAGCACAGAGCCCAATGCAGGGCTCAAACCCACGAACCACGAGATCATGACCTGAGCCGAAGTAGGACGCTCAACCGACTGAGCCACCCAGGTGCCCCGAGAATAGAATTATTTTTGAAGGAATACATTTTGAGAATGATATATGTAAAAGAAGAATATATTTGCAAGAATAAAGTTTCTAATACAGTGAATTTGTAAGAAAAACTTGGATTTTCTCTAAAATTCAAAAGAATATATACTATATGACAGTTTCCAAAGGATTTCTGAAATCAGCAATTATATAGATGAATGCTTATTATTTGCAAATATTGCTGTACTCAACACTCTAGAATTTAAAGTTCATTTAAGCTTTCTGACACTAAATAATATTTCTTTTTTATGTGTCCAAACTTACGAAAGCAACATAAGCCCAAAAGAAAAGAGATATATTAAAATAAAATAAGGTTCTCTTCCAATGGCAACAGATATAAATCATTTCCCAAGGAGAGTTCATCAAGGCTAGAGATTGGCAGAAAAATAGTGGCCCTCACCTTCAAAGATCAAGCTAATCTTAAAACACACCCTATCTCCTATGTGGTCTTGATGTATTAATATGCTCATTTGTCTTAAATCTCAAGGCTGGTGTCCAACAGGTTATGGCGACCAACAGAATTTTCTTATATAAAAATGTGTATCTAGTAAGGCTCACTCTATTTTTATTTTAGAACAGTGATTTTAAAAATATGGCAGAAGAACCTAATTTTCAACAAACACTTACAGGAACCCACAAGATATACATCAAAGAAATAAAGTAGAGTTGTTTTGCTCAAGGAGGTTGGGGACAGAAAAGCCTTCTGACTTAGCCTCCTGGTCTGGAGACACAGCAAAGACATGGTCTTTTCCTCAAAAGAGGCTGAAACTCAATCTTCTATTATATGAAGGAAAACTATCTTTTTCATAAATATTCATTGAAGACAATTAAGTAAAATATTTCACCAACTCACTAGGTGAACACCTCTATGTAACCAAATGGTACAAGGTACCTTGAGAGCTACATAAGACATCTGAGGCAGGGTCCCTAACGCCCAGGTGTCCAAATATGAATCACAGATGAAGCTGAAGCCATACTGTGTGCCGCTTAATTCCACAGCAGACCAGTTTAGGTTGGAATATTTTGGCAGATTAACTGTGGAGGGAAAGGGAAAGATGTTCCTTAACTGCATCTTCAAAAATCACTGACATTCATGCAAACTGGAGAAGGAAGAGAAGCAACAGAGTGGTGGAGAAATAGACTTCAGCAAAGAGGACTCGTGAATGTGGTAACAAGAGGGCACCTGCATAATGAAGTGGAAAATGGTGTGTATCAGAGTTTGAAGGGAGATATAATTAAATAGCTACGTGTGGGAAACAAAATTAGTGTTTACACCATTTGCTGCCACTTCCTGCTGTGCCTGTCCCTCTGGGAGGGCTACATTTCCTTCTTCACTCAGGACAAATGGCTTGCTTCAGTGATGAAATGGAAGTAGAAGGGATGGCCGTGATCTCCCTTCCACTGCCATAAGGCTGGACATGGTCCAGATAGGACCAGCTGGGTCAGCCTCTATCCCGGACTAAGTACAGCAGAAGCCACGCCACTGCCCACCCACAGTGCATATGTGACTGAGCAAGGAAGAAATCGACAGCGGTGAAGTCACAGGATCTGTTATTACTGCAGTGTAGACTATACTGATACAACAGGTTAGAACCAGATTAAGGATGATGTCAGAGAGGACTTTCTGTCAGGCAAAGTAAGCACCTAGTGCGGGTTTATTTTCAAACCAAAAATGTATTCCAGTTTTCATTTCCAAATACGTCCTTTCATTCAGTGGTTTTAACCCAAGGATGGGTGATGCCGAGCTTCATTTTGGCTAGTCTTGATTTGACGCGGCAGCCCATCAGCCAACATTCAAGTCCACCCTCCGGAAATCAAAGATGAGGAGAAACATGTCTTCCTTTCAGTCTTCGCTCACATGTGCCTCTCTTGGTGAGGGCTTATGGCCTCATCTAAAATTTCAATCTAGCCCGGCCTCAACTTTCATACTCTGCATCTGCCTCCCATGCTGTCTTGTTCGCCATAGCCCTTCATCCCCCTTTTGTGTGTGTATAAATATAGAAACTATATATGTACAATTGTATATCCGTAAAATATATATGTACATGTACATACATAGTTTATACATTTAATGCAAACATGTTTGTATTTATAAATATATAAATATGTATACATTTACAAAACCTGAAAATCGCTACACGTTTTGCAGTGTCTACCTAAAAAATTATAATCTCTGTATCTTCAGGAAGAAGACAAGTGATCATTCCCTTTTTTCACAGATAGAAATAGGGAGGAACGGCAAGGCACTGGGAAATTTACTCCAGTTGCTTTGTTATATCAAACTGCAAGAAGGACTTCAGCCTGTTTTCTCTAACCGATGAAGTATATCATAGTTGAGGCAGATCTTGACCTGTACTGGCTCGATATATCTTGACTATTAGATGACTTATTTACAACAGAGTAGGTGTTAGGAAAACCCACATCTCCTTTCATGCTGCCAAAGAAACTGAGTGTTACTTGTGACCAAAGCTAGAATGTAGAACTTGTTGTTTTGTTTTTGTTTCTGTTTTCTCCCACCCCCCATAGGTTATTAAGTATAGTGAAATCATTGATAGGTGAAATATTTCTGGTATATTATGGTAATCTGTATTTTTTTAAGTTGACTGGGGGATTTATCATTTTCATAGTTTTTTGTTTTGTTTTGTTTTTATTTTTGTTTTGTTTCTTAATGGCAAAACTAATGTTTTAAACAAAACAACTTTTAATGTACTTTTATAATGCTACCATTTTTTTTTAAATTTTTTTTTTCAATGTTTTTTATTTATTTTTGGGACAGAGAGAGACAGAGCATGAACGGGGGAGGGGCAGAGAGAGAGGGAGACACAGAATCGGAAACAGGCTCCAGGCTCCGAGCCATCAGCCCAGAGCCTGACGCGGGGCTCGAACTCACGGACCGCGAGATCGTGACCTGGCTGAAGTCGGACGCTTAACCGACTGCGCCATCCAGGCGCCCCTAATGCTACCATTTTAAACGTACAGACTGACTATAGTACCTTTGCAAAATACAAGACCTTTCACAGAATATGATTGTTTTCGTTGTTTCCAAAAAAACTTTCCTCCTCAAAGTAAGACACTAGGCCTTTGAGAACAATTCTCAAGCTAATCATGGAAAAAAGAACCTTTGCTTATAAATTTCTGATCTTCTTACTTCACAGATGAAAGAAATCTAAACTAGAACACTCTGTAGATGTCCTAAAAAATTAAGTAAGCACGGGATGATTAAAATATAGTACCTTCACATGTCTTTAACTGCATTATATTCTATAAAACATTTATTTATTTTTTATTTTTTTAATGTTTATTTATTTTTGAGAGACAGAGTGCAAGCAGGAGAGAGGCAGAGAGAGAGGAAGACACAGAATCTGAAGCAGGCTCAGGCTCCAAGCTGTCAGCACAGAGCCCGACATGGGGCTCGAACCCACGAACTGTGAGATCATGACCTGAGCTGAACTTGGACGCTTAACCAACTGAGCCACCCAGGGGCCCCTATATATTTATTTTTAAATAAAAAAATGAAAATAACTTACCATTCACATTTTGAACACATAAGAAATGTTTGAATATCTGATAACTACCAATACCTTTAAATCTGCTATGTGCTAGGAGGGAATCAACATCAGAGTAAAATAGGGCAAAGTCTCAGCTCTATGGCACTCACAGTATCTACAGATATTAAAACACAAACGCATAATTACATTATCTCCAAGTCACTCAGGATTTTCTAGAAAGTGCCATGAGATATTCAAGAAGGGAGTAACTATGTCTTAAAGATGAAAGAAAATTCTGAGGAATTGACATTTGAACTCCATTTGAAGGATGTATAGAAGTGTGTCAGGGAAGAAGTTCCTTCCTTATAAAGAGCCTAGCATATACAATGGTGCAGAGGTAAAAGACAAAAACGAAAACAAAAACACAAAGCACACTCGGAAAAGAGATTGTGGTTGCTGTACCCAAAAGAGCAAGTATTCAATAAATTGCAAGTTTTGATAGATTATTTAAACAAATGATTACTGTCAACTAAATGTTTGTTACAGAAAATAGTTTTGGTAGAAATAATGTCCCTGGATTGTAAAGAGCTTTATACTACATGGTATGCATTTTGAAATTTGCTTTGTAGGTAATAAGAAATTATCAGTGGTTCTCAAGCAGGGGAGTGATGTGACCAACTTATTTATTTATTTTTTATTTAAGTAAAGTAACTGGAATTGAAAATGAAGGAGACAGGTGACCAAGAGATCAGTTAATAAGCAACTGTAATGACTGAGGTGAGTTAGGCAGAGTGAATGGAGATTAATAGACAGATCTAAGAGAATTTATCTCTAATCACTATGGTGGGATAACACATATAGATAGAAATTGCCATTTAATTTAATTTAATTTAATTTCAATAATTAAAAACTCATGGAACTGTTTGGGGCAAATTAACTTTTAGATAACTGACAGGCAATGAAGATGATCAGTGGGCAGTTCCAAATAATGGAATCAGGCTAGGAAAGGCATCAGAGTCACCACTGGAGAGGTGGCAGTTGAAGTCAGCTCAGGAGACGAAGATACCACCCTATGGTATACCCTGGCAAAAGAAAATAGAAGGAACCAAGGAGCCTGGGAAAGCAGGATCAGAGACAGAGGACAACAAAACAGAGAGTTATACTCCAGAAATCAAAGGATAACAGCTTCAGGCACTAGAACATAATGTCCTAAGGTCAACAGAATCAAATCTACGAGGACTATAAAAGTCCTCAGATATATCAATAAGGAGGTCCTTAGTTAGGAAAATTTGAGAGTATAGGAGAAATCAGATCATCATGAAATCAGGAATGAGTTACAGGTAAGGTAGAGAAACAAAGACCACTGTTTCTGAAAGTTTTGGTAATAAAGAGATTAAGAAAACAAGGACATTCACCTAAGAGCAAAGAAGAGTTTAAAATTTAGACAGTGAGAACAGCAATGTAACCGCACAGAGTAACAGTGAAGGAGACACTGAATATGGACACATTGGAGACATCAAAGAGAGAAACTACAATTGTGAGGCACAGTAATTCAGAAATAACCTTGGAGATGAAGAAGGGAGACCATTCTTTTATAAGTATTCAGTGTGAGCCAGATGTTTTTTGCTCTACACTTTCATGTGTGTTTCCTTAATTAGCCAAACACTGCTTATAGTTATCCCTAATTTGCAGTCACTGAATGATGGCCTAGAGAGGTTTATTAAAGACGGAATATCTCCGAAGTGATGATGTCTCTGTGAAATAGGAAACAAGGTCTTCTGTTCCAACAGCATGAAGAATTGGGTTGTAGAAATGGGAGAAAGTGATTCCTGGAAAAAGGAAGGAAGTGCAAGGAACAGGAAAGAAAAAAACAGATAGTGTAGTAATTATTATACAATAAAAAAATTAATCTGAAATGATTTAATTTTTTCAAGCACTAGCTTAGCAAAAAGTACACACCCTTATAAATAAGGTCCAATGGATGCCTTAAGGAACAATGACCTTTAGTTTTGCAAAGAAGACAGGAATGTGGTTCAAACTGATGTTACCAAATCAGTCCCCTCTAATAATTTAATTTTTTTAACATTTATTCATTTTTTGAGAGACAGAGAGAGACAGAGCATGAGCGGGAAAGGGGCAGAGGGTGGGAGACACAGAATCCGAAGCAGGCTCCAGACTCTGAGCTGTCAGCACAGAGCTCGATGTGGGGCTCGAACTCATGAACTGAGAGATCATGACTTGAGCCCAAGTCAGACGTTCAACTGACTGAGCCACCCAGGCGCCCTAATCCCCTCTAATAATTAATCTTAAATCAGTGGAGGCATTTCTATAAGGTAATTGTGCCAAAATAATGTCTATGTGCTATTTCACAAGTATTTTACTATGTGAAAACTCCATGCTGGGAATAACTATCAAATGACTAAAACTAATTATCTCAGCATTGATCTGGATAATGATCCACAATGAATGGAAAAAGAATAATCCTATATGTCAGGGCTTTCCTGTTGCTGCAAATCAGATATATATAAGAAACACTTTTGTTATGTCCTTTACTTATAGATTAAAATATGGTCTAAAATAACCCCACATGTTGACATTCTTAGAAATTCTGTTTCAGCTGATTACAGAATGCACTGAATAAATAAAAATTTTAACACTGAGTTAAGGAAAGTTCAATTTTATAACATGCTTTTAATTTTGTTATGGGAAAATAACTAATACATAATGCTTGACCATGTGGTCTTGGAGTCCTTTTGCTAATCACCCACAAATCACTGCATACATCTCACAGCTGCTACTTATTATTAATGGTACTCTCTCCCCAAAGACTTATTTCTCTTTTCACATCTTTTTGTTTTAACCATTGTCAAAGAACATTTCTACTTAAAAAAATTTTTTTAATGTTTGTTTATTTTTGAGAGAGAGACAGAACACAAGCGGAAGAGGGTCAGAGAGAGAGAGAGAGAGAGAGAGAGAGAGAGAGAGGGAGAGAGAGGGAGAGAGCGAGGGAGATACAGAATCCAAAGCAGGATCCGGGCTCTGAGCTGTCAGCACAGAGCTCGACGTGGGGCTCCAACTCACGAACCATGAGATCATGACCTGAGCTGAAGTCGGACGCTTAACCGACTGAGCCAGCCAGGCGCCCCTGGAACATTTCCATTTTTAATAGCATCGATTACACAACCCAATACATACAAGTGTGCACACATGCGTGCGCACTCACACACACACACACACACACACAATGATGCTTTACATTTAAATTAATGTTAAGTATTTGATAAAAGCTTCAGCAAACCAAAATATTGCAACAGTTTTATTTTAGTCAACACTTTAAAATCCTTCATTAAAGTCTGGCAGCCTGGAGAACGAGTGAGGCAAGCAGGTATTAACATGTTGGAATAACAGTCTGATACAGAAAGCAATTAGCTCTTTTAAAAAATGATCTATTTTATGTAAGTTACATCTAATTTGGGACATCTGCTTTAAACAATGTTAGAATTAAATTTGAGTTTTGTCACATAATAAATCTAGAATAACTATTAATTTTTCAAAGTGCAAGCAGTTGGATAGCACAGCAGAGAAAATGGTGTAAAATTAAAATGAAAGTATTTGAATCCTAATAAAACCCTTGCTTCTATCCTTCCCAGAAAATCTTATATGTTCTATCCTTTTTCCAATTGGATATGCTATCTAGCCCTACAGCAAATTCCTGCTGGGCCAGGATTATGACTCAGTCATCACACACATCAAGCACCCGCAAATGGCTTGCACAAGTAGGTGCTAACCTCTCCACTCCAACAAGTTTCTTACCCATACAGTGAACGTATTGATTTGTTAACATATTAGTCTTATAGTAATAGTGTATAAGAAGCCAAAGAAATACTAAATCTATCAAATAATTCATTGAAACCCTAAAGGCCCTTTTAACCAACAAATGTGAATTCTTCCCTAAGCTTTATACTATCCTGCCAAGCTAACAGATTTCCGTCTTATTAATACTGCACAGATCTTCAGAAAGTTAACATCAATTACTTTGATTTCCCAGGCTGCCTAAACTGCTAATGGAACTTAGTAATTAAAGTTCTTTTAAAACAATCCCAAATCTGAGCATCTTCCCATTCTGCCTGATTAGGAACTGCCATCAACATTAACATCAATCGTTGACAGTGTAATATACATTTGATGTGGCACAGGTAATCATTATCTACAAGTCCTTTCCCTAAGATGTGTCTTCTCTCTAGGAAGAACATGTAATGGGGAATTAAGGTATTTCTATTTCTTATAATTGATTCCACCATGAAACTTGTATGAAGCCTCCACATTCAGAGTAAAGATCTCTTTACTTGTAATATTCCCAGTCTCATTCACAGTAAAATGCCCTTGAATTCCACCAGCATCTTAAAAGGCTACTTTGTCCATTTCCTCCTTTTCACCAAAAAATGCAATCAGATATAGATACATTGCACAATGTCTTATATATGTATTTGGAAACAGGTCCCCAAATTGAGGATCAGTATTCAGGGGGTAAAAAAAGCACTTGTTAAAGTAAAAAATCAATAGGAAGCAAAATGAGTCTGAAAAAGGAAAAAAAGAAAACAAGTTTTTAAAATCACTTGGCCACAATTTAAAAGGACTCCAATCAAACTGACGAGCATAACTAGGTTATTAGTCTTTATGTCCTTCTGGTAAAATCTTCACCTTTTTCTCAAAGCTTCATTCAAATATGAGAGACCCCAAGACCTCCCAGCCACCAAGTGATGATCTGAAGATCCGTTCTGGAATCCGAAGATTCCAGATGTACTGTTTACAATGTTTCCAGAAAAAAAACTAAAAGCTTTACAACAGAGTCATCTGTGCTAGACTTCAATGAGATGTCAGGCCACCTGAGGAACGATGTTCCATTACAGTCTAGATAAGTTGTAAATCAGATACATTAAGTAGTCCATCAATTTAGTGCCAAAATTAAATTGGACTTATCAACAATCACTTACAGATAGACAAATGATTGTCTTTATTACTTTTGTTATAATCCAGCTTTTCCAAAAAGAAACTGCAATGTTAACCCTGTGGCCTGCCTGGGAGTTCCTTATAAGAAGGATGCTTTAAGAATTGATTTTGTGGGGGCGCCTGGGTGGCGCAGTCGGTTAAGCGTCCGACTTCAGCCAGGTCACGATCTCACGGTCCGTGAGTTCGAGCCCCGCGTCGGGCTCTGGGCTGATGGCTCGGAGCCTGGAGCCTGTTTCTGATTCTGTGTCTCCCTCTCTCTCTGTCCCTCCCCCATTCATGCTCTGTCTCTCTCTGTCCCAAAAATAAATAAACGTTGAAAAAAAAAAAAATTAAAAAAAAAAAAAAAAAAAAAAAAAGAATTGATTTTGTGTAACTGGAATAAAAAAGAGAAATAGGTAGACAAGACAGAAGCAAAAACTGAAATGAGAGGCAAAAAATGTCTAAGACGAAAATACAGTTTGTCATTAAAATATAGCATTAGTAAAAAATAGAAGAAACTAGTCTCATGAAAGAGTGGGTCTAGTCTAATATAATAAAAAATGATCAGGCTAACATTTTAATAATATGTAATATAATAAATATGATAATGTATATTTTATAAATATATATTATAATCATTTTAATGATCATTTTGTAATAATATTTAATCATACTCTTAATAGTATATAATAAATATAATAAAACATACTTTAAAAATATATATTTTATAATCATCTCCTTTCTGGAAAACATGAAACTCAAATTCAAAGGATTTGGCAGTTACAATCCTATGTGAGAAGGATTTTTCATTTAAAATATTAGTGTTGGGGCGCCTGAGTGGCTCAGTCGGTTAAGTGTCTGACACTGGATTTCGGCTCAGGTCATGATCTCACTGTTGTCAGATTGAGCCCCACATTGGGCTCAGTGTGGAGCACAAAGCCCGCTTGGGATTCTCTCTCTGTAACCCCCCAGGCCCCCACTTGTGTGCTTGCGTGCACGTGTGTGTGTGCGCGCACACGTGTGCTCTCTCTCTCAAAATAAATTTTAAATAAATTAAATTAAATATTAAATGGTGCTAACTTTCAATATTTGTCATATTTAATTTACACTTTATGTGTATATGAATTTTCAATGTATCTTTAATATCCATCTTTTAGTATTCACTGCTATTCCTCTCAGCAACTATATAGCCCAGGTGAGCAAAACTATGTCAGGGTATAAAATCATCAGTCTAAAAAAAATAAATGAAATGAAATAAGATGAAACAAAATAAAGCAAAACAAAATGAAATAAAATCACCAGGCTAAACCTTTCAGTAAATTTATCTACTGAGTTCTTGGGAAAGAAGAGATTATAACTCGTAAGATTCTAGTTTCTAGAGAAGTTCAATCATGTGTAATGACGGATTTACAGAACTTCATACATTCAGCTGTTTTTGTTTTTGTTTTTGTTTTTGTACTTGGGAATCATGAATTTGTACAGATCTGGAAGTTGTAAATTGCCTTAGTTCTGTACCCACTCCCTGAATGTAGGCATCCAATAAGTCCCATCACTAGTGTTGCCAGCCTGGTCTCTCTCTCCCCTTAGACCCTGAATGTCCAGGGATTTGATGGAGGGAAGCAGATGGAGTGTGCCAAGGTGAACTAAACAAGAAAATACACATGGATAACTCCTTTCCATCATTGCCCCAAATGTCCTGGGTAGGAGTGGCAGATAAACAATGTTTAACTGAACATTAACACTTCTGAGTAATTAGGAATGGAAAATGTTAAACTAGACTAGACAGTCGCAGAGAAAATCAAATGCAGAAGAAACCACCACATGGCACAGTGACAAGAGAACTGACCAGCATTTCCATAAGGACTCCGGTGATGATCATGTTCCCTCAAAGTCAAAGTCCCAGAACAGCGGGGGTGCACTCACATGTAGGGTTGGCTGCAGCACTTCTCTAAGGGTAGAATGCGGGTGATACAGCCTGAAGGCTCAGACCACTGCCTCTGGGAAGCCTCCCGTCTGCCACTTCTAGGACAGCCTTGATCACTTCACTTGGTTAGGCCACACTCATGCGTCTCTCTCCCTGTAGACCCCACACCTCTTACAGCAAAAGATTTTATGTCTTATTCAGCTTTTATCACCAGCAATGGCTGACACACACACGGTGATGGACAAACCCTTATTTTTAAAACAAACTCTCCAATTTTCTCACCTGTGATACTGAAATTTTATGTTCCTTTTTAACCTCTGCAATTCTATTATTTCATTTTTTTAAAAAAACTCAAACAAAACTCTTCCCTCAGCCACTTAAAATATAGTAGGTTTCATTCTTCACTTTGCAAATATCAAAGAACAAAGCCTCTTTTGTTACTTATCCTGATTTCTCCCCCTTTCATGTAAGCCAGGCCTGGGTCCTCACAAGGGTAAGTCTCACACACAACAGTTAACAGAATAGCCCCATGCATATTTTTTTAGAGGTAGGGAATGAGCACAGATATGGGTCTTGAGAAGGGTAGTCAACTGCATTACAAGCCACATATTCCATTTCCAAATTAAGAGATTTCCTTGGTCTTTAGGTCTCCTTCCTTCCTTTCCCTCTCCTCTTCTCCATCACCCCATCCTTTCCTTTCTTCTTCTCTTTCTCTTTCTTGGTGTTTGACCAGAAAAACTAGCAGTCATGAGAATCAAAGCTGTGCAAGGAAAGGCCTGACATTTAGGATAAACTCATCAGTGTGAGTATGAGGGGCACATACTCAAAAGGCTCTAAGTCGACTTTGCTGGACTCTGCATGAGACCATGTCCGTTACTGGTGTCATTTTTACCCCACATTTCAACTATTCTCTGAGAGTGGAGCTCTGTAACATGACCTCACCTTATGATGAAAGTTATATTTTTGAAAACAATGCTCTTAATTTTCACCTCTCTTCTAAGCAGTTGTGTATTTCCTAATTTGCTTGACATTCAGATTTTTCAACTGTCATTATGATTTAAGAGTTTGTTGATTCTAAATGGTAATCGTATTTAAAAAAAAAAAAAACTGTTCCAAGGAACACAATTTTGTGATGCTTAATCGTATCTGGTGATTCCACTAATTACTTACACGGGCAAATCTGTCAAATCTGTTATACAGCACATGTGAATACCTCAATCACATGTCTAATTTCAGGATTGGACCTATGGAATGTGGGCATATTTTGTATGGTGCAGCTAGTTGAAATCTAAGAACTATAACGCATTCTTTCCATCACTAAGGATCTCAATTCTTTTTCTTCACCCAGCAGTAGCAATACTAGTTCTAAAAAGTATAATGGCATCAGGCATGTTTGGAGAAAAACCTGCCTCCCAACTGGTTACCAAGTATTCTGGGTACAAGGCATTCCATAAGAATTAAAATGGCTATGTTTTCTTAAGTGCTGTGACTGAAAAGTAATGAAATCGTAATAAAATTATATAATTAAAATTATTTGACACTTGCCAAATCTCACTGACAACTATGTATGCTTAAATATTAACATAATCACACAAAAAAGTTATCGCTAAATTGCTCTAGTTTTTCAAATACTCCTAATTCAATTATTGGACAGTACTTTTTTGTTAAACTATAGAAACAAATCAGTAGGAAAAATAGAACTCAGTGACATGGATTTACTTATTATACAAGCCTGACATGAAATAACTCCTCACCATAAATACATGGGAAGAGCACCATGGCTTTGAAATTATTGAACCATTTATACCTACTATGGAACAATGCAGGAAACAAGCCAACAAATAAGGTCTAGCTCTGTTCCTAACCTTTCTGTTTTATCGAGGAAATATGTGCAAAGAAGTTGCTAAAGATGGCACACCCTGTCAAAGGCTATTCCAGTGAACTCTCATGTAAACCCTAACCATCCACGGAGCTGCTCAAGAACATTGTAGAAACTTTGTTCCCATTTCCCAGATTGCAACATTACCAATCAAGAGACAGTGCCCACTGTGAACAGTGACAAAGAATGGGTACATATTAAAATAAATCAAGAAAGAACCCACAAAGAAGCAAACCAAAGTTTGGGACATCCATGGGTAGGCTGAGATTGCAGGGGGTCCAGTTTGCAAACACACACGTGCTCATGTGCGCAAGCCCACAGAGTCCAAATAATGAGGAGAGATGAGAGCCTCATATAAGAGCTCCTGAGCAAAACTGACAAGGTGGACAGTGACTGACAGGTGTTCAGTCACAACAGGACCAGCTCTTGGATTTGCACCGTCACTGTGCCTTGAGTCCCACAGAAATTCCTTCAATCCAGACAGAATTTCTAGCTTCAAGTCAGGAAGAAATAAAAGCCAGGACCTCATAACTGCCTTTCATATTCTCTTCTTCCCTAGTAACTCTGCCTATTATAAATGAAATGAAAGAATGAAAGAGTAACTTTTTTATTAAATTTTTTTAAATGTTTTTATTTATTTTTGAGACAGAGAGAGACAGAGCATGAGCAGGGTAGGGGCAGAGAGA
This sequence comes from Neofelis nebulosa, assembly GCF_028018385.1. Lineage (NCBI taxonomy): Eukaryota > Metazoa > Chordata > Mammalia > Carnivora > Felidae > Neofelis > Neofelis nebulosa. The sequence goes on from NC_080787.1 coordinate 149,747,193, forward strand.
GAGGGAGACACAGAATCTGAAGCAGGCTCCAAGCCCTGAGCTGTCAGCACAGGGCCCGACGAGGGGCTGGAACCCACAGACCGTGAGATCATGACCCGAGCTGAAGTAGGACGCTCAACCGACTGAGCCACCCAGGCACCCCTAGAGTAACTTAATTAAAATAAAAATTTTAGCAAATTCTTGTAAATTGGGGTAATTTGTTAGGTTAATGGGAAAGTTTCACCATTTAGTTTCAGAGCTTCGTTCAAAGCCACCAACTTAAGCCACTTATTCCTAAATTTACTTCATCAATATTGATTTTCATGCATTCATCTCGAACTAGAGTTAAATAATTAAAAAAATACAATATATTTTTTTTCTGCACAAAACTATGGCTCTTCAATCCAATGGACAGAATGAATGAAAATGCCTGAAGAGAGCATTTAACTCAACTCTAAGTCTTACAACATAATCAAGGCACACGGTATTTCACAGATACCTTCAGTTTCCTTCATGATTAGTTTTAAAAAGAAAATAATGAAATGTGAAATTCTTTCTCAACTTCTGATGTGTCCTAACAGACACGGTATTGCACTCTGTAAAGAGTTCCACATTATTTCTGTCCCTCTGTGCCTGACTATAAGATGAAGACAACAATATTATCCCCAAATGGTTGTTACTACTCTCCACCTCTGTGAGGCATGGAATGAATGATGATCGCCTTTCAAGCCACCTCCTTTATAATGAGTTGATACGGAACAAGCGTAGACAGGCTAGGGGAAAAATGTTTTAGAACAACCAAAGCAAAATTCTTTATATTAAGAAATCCGAAAAGGAGATATATTGTCTATGCCCACACATGCCATTACAGAACTGACTTGAAATCAGTTAAGAGCAAAACTGGTGGATACTATAATTCTGATTTCGTCTCCCTGGTGACAGAAGCCTACAATTGTGATACAAGAACACAAAGGTTTTGCCAAGTATTCTAAATTCTAATGCTCTAATGTTTTATATCCATCCTCTTGCCATCCATTCATCCCTCCCTCCCTCCCTCCCTCCCTCTATCCATCCCTCCTACTACTTTGCCCAGGTCTGGAACAATGGCCTCTGTTCCAGTTTCCCCTCTTGTCAAGTCATCTCACTAATATCAGTTGACTCTTTCTGAATTCTTAGGTCTGGATCCTTCCAATGAAAAGCTTTCACTGTGTCCCCAAACATTGCAAGTGCTACCCACACTACCCTGTATATACCTCTGTCTGCACCTCTCTGGTTCTGGTTACCATGCAAGGCCAAGTTTGCCAGCCCTCTCCTATGTCTTGTTCTTTCCCACTGCTATGAACGTTCTTCAACAAAGATTTGTTGCAATTAAACATTTCCAAAACAGGGTGTGTGGTTTTTCATTCCTTAGGGGCCTGCATCTGGGAAAATGGCACCATGATTCTCTCCCAGGTGCTCGGCCTGTTTAAGTACAATTTTCAAAAAGTAAAATTGTGACTTGTATGTCAATACAAAAAAAAAAATGTGTCAAAGATTTTATATACAGAGCAATTAGTGAGGAAACCATTAAGATGTTAAAACCAGTTAAAATGAACATTTGAAGAGCGATGTGTTTAAAGGCAATTTTAACAAGCAGTGTTAGGGTAAGACTGCTACATTAGACACTAAACGAGTTGATGTCCAGTAGGTGAGTAAACCAGAATTTTTAAATCACCTTTTCTAGCAGGCAGAAATTATCTGTATACCTACAAGATAAAAATCCATAAGTTAACTTCCTCTACCACAAACTTATACAATAGTCCAAAAAACAGGAAACCAAAGGTAAAAGTCATCACTGCACTGAAGGAGCACCCAGTAATCTCTGCACAGATCTATTTCAGATTTTTTTTTCTAACTTTCACCCTTTGATAATAGTATAATCCCCAGAGATTGTTCTTTAAATGAAAGGCTAGCCTCATTAGGTTTGGCCTAATTATTCACAGAAACGCAAAGTGAAAAGGGCCCTAATTAAACACACAGGCCTTCTTGAGTTTGCTCTGCAAATAAGTGGCCTCACAGTCCCGAGCAACTAGGAATGACTAAGAATTAACTTCTGTCTGGACTTCTCACTGAAGCCCTTGGATTAGATTTTTTTTTTTTTTAATTTTTTGGATTAGATTTTTAAATCCTCAATTATTTTTATTATTTTTTATCATCAGTCTAAAAGACCAAGCCCATGAAACTTTGTCCAGCAGATTTCACTTTCAGTACCTTTAAATTGGGGCTAATTCCTCTTTTTTTTAGGGCTCCAAATGTTCTCAGGTCTTTGACCTGGCAGAAGACCGTAACATTTGTGAGGCTGGTGCCCTTTAAGCCAAGGGTCTTGGGACGACTGTTTAGCCATTGAATCCACATTAAATAGTTTCATGTGTAGGCTTCCACGAAGTACTTATTCTCTAATAGCAAGCTATTCATAACTGATTAAATGACAATCACTCTCGAATGTGATATTGGTTGCACAATTGATTTTTTTCCACATCTATTCCGGTAAAAAGAGAGCAAGATTCTTATTGGATCTATCCAAATAACTATATTGCCAAGTAAAATAATGAATCTCAGTAAAACAGTTGCTTCTGAATTCTAAAGGATGAGTACAGATACCATTAAAAATGTTTATTTCGGTTTAGCGAACTAAAGAATACAAAACGGAGACTTAGAGATAGCTCAAGAACGAGAAAAGGTCTCATCACAAAACCATAAAAAATAGTCCAATAGTACCCACAATATCCGAAGCAATGACCACAAGTAAAAGCCCCCTTATCAATCCACACAGTCCTTGGTAAGCAGGTCTTGTTCCACTGACACTGCTTTTACTAAATAGGTCTGCTGCTGGACTGCCTCAGCCCCCGGATAGTCCGAAAGGCGTCTATCAAGTTGGAAGCCTGGACTCAAAGCTGTTCACGGAACTGGCAGTAGTTCAGAGGCTGGAACAGTCCTGTGCACGGGCTCCAAAGTCTTCTGTGCTGAAGGCACAAACTCTAGCTGCAGCTTATAGCAGGGTTGTGAGGTAAGCGTTGCAGAGAACACTGCTTAACAAAGAGAGTCAGGACTGCGGTTAACTGATCATACTAACCAGTAACAGCGCAATGGAGAAGAGGAAGATTCTCTCTTGGGATACAACAAACAGCTATTTCGTAAGAGTGTTCTCACAGAGTAAAAATAGAGCAGGGACAGTAGAGGCACTGATATATGTCCATTGATATTGTTTGTTTGCATTTGTTTCTTTTATTTTGTTTTTGTAAATAATGGCATGATAAATTCAACACAAAGCTGAGAAAATTATTCAGAATCCCTGACACCTGGGCAGATTACTCAGCAGGTCAAAAACACCCTTTACCACCCTTTGTTAATTCTGAGACCAATTTATCCCGTTAACTGAGAGAGTCCTTTTCTAGTTTTGTATAATACAATGTCTGGGAGTAAAAATTTCATGGGCAACTGTTGTTTCTTTAAATTGTCCTGAGAGCAATTATATCAGAACTAAGCAAACTTTACCAAAGATTTAATACATTTCATTATCTCTTGACTATAAAACGAGGCAAATAAAATTTCCTTCCCTTGAACACTCTACCACTTGCTGTACACACTCTCTTTTCCCCTGTTCTCTTCCTCTGCTGGAACTAATACTTCACTTTAGGACAAAACAAGTTCTCTCTCTCTCTCTCTTTTTTTTTTCTTGAAAATCAAAAGCCCTGGGGCGCCTGGGTGGCTCAGTCGGTTAAGCGGCCGACTTCGGCTCGGGTCATGATCTCGCGGTCCGTGAGTTCGAGCCCCGCGTCGGGCTCTGTGCTGACAGCTCAGAGCCCGGAGCCTGTTTCGGATTCTGTGTCTCCCTCTCTCTGACCCTCCCCCGTTCATGCTCTGTCTCTCTCTGTCTCAAGAATAAATAAACATTAAAAAAAACAAATGTTTAAAAAAAAGAAAATCAAAACCCCTTAACCAGCTGCATTCCTCTGATGCTACTGCTCCTGGTGACAACATTAGTTATGACTTTTCACAAATGTAATAACTCGTCTGTGGTAGAGAGAACTGAGAGGTAGATAATTGAGAAGTGCCAGTCGCTCACAGCATCTCGGCAGGCAGGCAAAGCTCATAAATACACATTACACGGTCTTCTACAGCCACATTCATCCCTCTTACATCTTCCTAAAATGGGAAAAAAGGACATATTCACTGACGTGATCCATTAAAAGAAGAGCCAAAGCTATAGAAAATGTAAAATATGCTTAGCATTAATTTAGTATTCTCTCTCGCCTACAAATTCATCAGGTATCCAAAATATGATGTATTAATTCACTCAATTTAATATTAATGCAAGTTTTGAAGTTACCTTAGGCCCTGAAATCATATTTGAGCTGACACGTTATAAAACATAATTACTGTTATAAAATCACTGAACAAAATTATGATTAAATATATTTGAGAATATTTCATAATCTCAAACATTATAGAAGAGTAATGTTAACTTATTTGATTAGTAAAGCAATGTAAAAAGTTTAGGAAATTCAGATTCCTTAGTTGTTTCATGAGGGAAACCTAAATTTATTTAAAAATAACGTACACTTACATTATACTTAAATCTGGAAAATCAGAGAAAGTTACAGAATTCTTTTTCTTCTTAAAGGAAAATTATAAAACTAACCTAATGTCTTCAAAGATTCACTTCCATTATGTGAATCTGTAGTCTTACATGTTTCTTAGTAGTTTCTGCAAGAAGGCTAAAATAGTCTTTTTTTTTTTTTTTTTAAGCCTAGCACAGTATTGTAAGTTCAGTTTTCATATGTTTGTGAATCTGGGGAATACGGGGTCTATGGAAGTACTTATTTATCTCTATAAACTCATTAGGAAAAGCATCCTCAAATCCATAATAATCTAATATGCCTATACCTAAAAGGGGTAGGAAGATATGGTCCACTCACACAATGACACACACACAAGTTTTCCTGAATTATAGATACACAAAAGCACAGATACATGGAGAGCTTATTCAGTTCCACAGCTTGAGGCAAAGGTCAAAACTAAACTACAAGCACAAAAACTCACTACAGCAGCTCTCAAAGAAATTCTCTCCTTTCCAGTGGGTATGAATTTTTTTTTAATTGATTTGAGTGCACAGGAGAAAAAAAAAAGACTAAAAACTTGGATTCTCTATCATTTCTCACACATCAAAAATAGGTAAAGCATTAACCCAAATCCCCAATCATCACTGCCACCAATGAGCTCATTGGCGAGAGTCATATGCATTTAATTTATATTTCCCTTCTAGAGCCTCCGGTGAATTTATCACGTGTAATAGGCAGCCATGATATTTCCTGACTTAGCAAGACATAGGAGATTAAAGAATAAAGGAGCATGAAGTTTAAGAACATAGGTTTTTAAAGTTTCATCTTTTCCTACCTAGTATATTTTCTAATATTCATTTTTTTAAATTTTTTTTTAACATTTATTTATTTTTGAGACAGAGAGAGACAGAGCATGAACGGGGGAGGGTCAGAGAGAGGGAGACAGAATCTGAAACAGACTCAAGGCTCTGAGAGGTCAGCACAGAGCCCAACGCGGGGCTCGAACTCACAGACTGAGAGATCATGACCTGAGCCGAAGTCGGACGCTTAACAGACTGAGCCACCCAGGCGCCCCTATTTTCTAATATTCAAAAACTGATAAACCTACTTTATAACTACTCAGAAATAAAAGCTGACATAGGCAGAAAGCCAAAGAATACTAAGTGCCATAAGAAAAAAGAACATTCTCACTTTAATTATTTAAAATGAGCTGTCAAATCTTAAATTTACCTAAAAATTAGACCTCTTGTAGACACATTTAACAGAAAGGCAAAACAAGAAATCACAAACACTTCCCATTAACTCTCACACTTCCTGTTAAAGATGTGGGTGTGTCTGAGACCTCTTCCGGTCATCTTATTTTTAAGTACTAATCAATCTGAGTACTAGTCAAACAAAACTAGTCCTTGTATAAGCTTATACAAAATAATATTGATTTCACGTTTATTTTTAGTCTATGACTATAGTATTTTTCATCAACATGCAGTGCATTTTTTTTTTCGTTTTCAAAGCAAAGGTTTTTGTCCAGAAATTTCCTTAGGTTTTTATGCTTTCTGAAGTGTACTAAATTTTCTATTGAATAATTTAGTTCAATTAATACTTATTTTCCTTCATGTGTAGCAATGAATTATTCAACTTATTAATACCCTCTGGGCCTCCACAATTTTTCAAATTAGAGCTAGCAAAAACCGTCTGCAGTAGATTATTACAAAGAAAAATCATATGTGTGCTCATATATATCCTATGCGTTTTACCATTCTTAGATACTTCATCTTTTGCTTAACAGCATAGATAAGGAAAGGTACTATGCTAGAAAAACGTAGGTTTCTACCCTAAAACTACTCGCCTAAACTTTACTGAATTAACATATACTTCCAATAAGCTTCATATTCATAAAAAGCACTGTGGAAGATAACAATTATTTTCGTCAACTTTTAATGGAAAATAAAAATAAAAATATAGTTTACGTCACTGATGCTAAAAGCTGACATTGAAAATGACATTCTATAAATTAGATTCAGCCCTATTTTTAAAGAAACAACAAAAATTAGCACAGAGAACTAAAAGAATAAACGGTTTTAAGTCAAAAGTTGAATTCTTCTATTAACCCTTTAAATGAATTCAACTGTAAGTCTTTATAACTGGCTTAGACTCTCAATACTTAATAACCTGTAAAGAAAGAAACACTGCTTCCTGATCATTACTCTGCAGTGCTTAGTCTTGAATATACCCATGTTTAAGGTTCCTGCTGAATTAGGATACAACAACTATATAACTTATTGTTCAAACCAAAAGACTTTTTAGGATAATAGAAGGTGTAAGGCCCAGTTAAGACTGTCACAGGCAAACTGGAATGTATTTATATGAGTAAAAGATGAAATAAGACAAAATGAACTAGACAAAATGCACCACACTATATTACTCTTTATAGCAACTAATTAAACACAAGTTATTACAATTTTCAGAATGGAAATGGTGACCCTCCAATGTAATTCTATAATAAACAGCACTCAGACAATAGAATTAGTACAGGAGGGGCGCCTGGGTGCCTCAGCCGGTTGAGCGTCCGACTTTGGCTCAGGTCATGATCTCATGGTCTGTGAGTTCGAGCCCCGCCTCGGGCTTCGTGCTGACAGCTCAAAGCTTGGAGCCTGCTTCGGATTCGTGTTTCCCTCTCTCTCTGCCCCTCCCCGGCTTATGCTCTGTCTCTCTCGATGTCAAAAATAAATAAACATTTGGGGCGCCTGGGTGGGGCAGTCGGTTAAGTGTCCGACTTCAGCCAGGTCACTATCTCGCGGTCCGTGAGTTCGAGCCCCGCGTCAGGCTCTGGGCTGATGGCTCGGAGCCTGGAGCCTGCTTCCGATTCTGTGTCTCCCTCTCTCTCTGCCCCTCCCCCGTTCATGCTATGTCTCTCTCTGTCCCAAAAATAAATAAAAAACGTTGAAAAAAAATAAAAAAAATAAACATTTAAAAAATTTTAAAAAAAGAATTGGTACAGGAAAAGGACATTTACCAAAAAAAAAAAAAAAAAAAAAAAAAAGCTACATTAGCAATAGTGTCAACAGTGATATCACTAAAGTACCTGAGCCACAGACAGCCCAACTTGTATCTTATAGCCTGGCAGCTTTGGGGCCGGGGCCAAGGCCAAGATGGAAGTTTCCCTAAACCTGGAGTCATCTGTTCTCTTTAACTCCACCCAGGTGTAATGCTACCATTTTCAGCTAGCCATGTGGGTATACTACAGGTAGAGAGCCTGTGTGAAATCATAAAATGCTTCCTATCTCTAATACATCATAAATGCTTGCCTATCTCTCTAATCCCCAGCTCCCCGCCTGCCCTCCTTCCTCCCAATGCCTCCCAGCTACAGCATTAGGTCCTGATGTTCCAAAGAAGCCTTTTACCAAAGCCTAAGCCTTCCACCAAAAATATAGTTAGCTCCTTTCATAAATATAGACATTCCCTCAGAAAATACAGTGATTCAGCCCCAGTTGGCTTTAGAAAAACCTAATTTGCTTAGTAAACTTGTGGCTGGCTAAGCCCCACTGGCCAATGCCTACTTGATGTCATTTACAAAAATAAATTTCAAATGTAAACAATGTGTATATGTGTTTAAAACCAAAACAAACAAAAAAGCACAATATGATATGCTACAAAGAGTATGGGTTTTGAAATCCTATAGACCTGGCTAGGGTCCTGACACTTGTGCTAAATAGCTGTGTGTTCTTGAAAATCTAAAGGACGCTCTCTAAGGCTTAGAAACATCAACCCTGCAAGTCGTATTCAGGATAAATAATGTGGTGCCTATAGGGGATTTAGCATGGTTCCTGGAATGTAATAATAGTTACAATTTATTGAGCAATTTCTACCAATATTATTGAACATTGTTTTGGTGAATTCAATTTTTCTTTCAATGCCTTATTTATACAGTGTCTACCTAACAACACATTCAATTCTACTCTTGATTGTTCACATTAGAATGTATGTATTGTCATGTTGAAACTGCCTTCTTACTTGCTATTTTATTGACTACTATTCCACTGAATGCTGCCAGTTATTTCAATTTTATGAGGGCCTTTGGTCCTTTCTATCTTCCTAATTATTAGGATTCTAGGAAGCAAAACATACTAAATACCAAGGAACAAAAGACAGGAGAATGAGAAGGGAGGGTGAGGAGAGGGAGGAAGAAAGGAAGGTGGTGGTGGTGGGGGGAAATATTGTAATATTCATGGAAAAGGTAGGGGGTTGAGGATGCTACCTAACTAACCACCCACAGGATGAAATCCCAACAACATAGCTGATTTTTGTGCATCTCTAAGGAAATGCTGGCTCAGTTATGCATCTCAGCTATGGCAAACTTCACCTGTCTTAAAGGAGACGGCTGAGAGCTACAATAAAAGAGATCTATTACACCTCTTCTTTTTAGTTTTCTCTTTCACAGCACAAAATACAGAGTCATAGAGGGGTGCCTGGCTGACTCAGTCAGAAGAGCTTGTGACTCTTGATCATAGGGTTTTGAGTTTGAGCCCCAGGTTGGGCATAGGGATTACTTAAATAAACAAACTTTTTAAAAAAGAATCATAGATTCTTTAATTACTTCTTTTATACCTAGGATTGTTTGATGGTATAGGTATTTAGCTGTGTGGATGGGTAAATGGGATAATGAGGAAGGCATAGGTGGGGAAAAGTGCTCTTTTACATGACCTTGTCTTTGGGAACTAAATCATGTTGACTGAAACAATGCATTCATACAGATGGAGTAATTAACCATCAAATATAACTAAGGAGATTATTTTACATCAGTCTTATTCCCAAGTGCCTCCTCAAAGGATTCTTATGAAACCCATTCTATTTCTGGAATGAGGCAAAATTATGATCCTGAGCAGTTATTTACAAACTTTCTAAAGCAGACCCCAGTTTTCCTAAGTAAAAATCTTACAGATACCAAATATATGAAATAAATAAAAGTTGTTTCTGTTTAAAATAGCATTTACTATTTTTCAAAATAAAGTATAAGAAATAAAAGAAAAATGGCTCAGAATTCCATGGTCAATTGTAGTAAAAAAAACACAAATAAAAGAAACTTAATTAGGTAAATGAAACAGTTATAGAAAGGTACAAAACAAAAAGTCAAAACTTCTTCTGCTGCTCTGAGCCATCTCTTCAAAGGTTAACCCCAGTATCAATTTCTTCTCATTCATTCTAGAATAATTTCTATACATTCATTCCGATATATGTATCTTAAAGGTAATATTTTGCCAAATGAATTTATAAATTTCATATTTATTTGCACTAAAGTAAATCAATGGACATGAATAGTCTGTTTTTTGGGCAAAAGCATAAGGAGTCAGAAGTTATGGAAGACAGTTGGGGTCTCAACAACTCCTACCTCTCACTCTATTTGGGTGTTTTAATTTGGTTAGTTTAATTTGGTTAATTTGGTGTCTAAATACATGAGCAGATACATGACGAAGTTTTTAACAGCCTTAAAATCTCAAATACAGAATTTTGAGAAATAATAACAAAGCTTGGTTTCAAAGTTGAATTGCTAAAAATATATAAAAGTTGGATGAGTTCTTTATTCATGGATGTAAGTCAAATGAAAAATATTTGGACCTTTCAGGGAGCAGTAAGCTAATATTTCACATTCACTTTTTGTCGTTCAACCAAGAAGGCATGCTGGAAATTAGGTACTCCTCCAGGCTGCTCAGTAAGTAAGTAGAAAATTTGCTTCTGTGCTCAGCATGATCATAATCTCATGATTTTCAATACTTTCTATTCCTTTTCTTGCCTCTTTCCTCTGTCATCTACTTTATCCATCATGCCTCTGCTACAATGAGGTATGGGGAAATACTCTCAGTACCTGGCTACATGACGCCATGTTAGAGTTCTCATTTCCAGTTCTCTACTCCCATAACACATGCACATGTGCACACACACGCGCGCACACACACACACACACACACACACACACTCAAATGGTTTTTGGTGCATGATTTGTTGAGCACTAGAGTTTCTGAAATATCTCCCTATGTTACCCACTCCTCAACTATTTTGGGAAAGGTCACAGCATTTCTATTATAAAATCAACAAAGTTATGAGGATAGGAATACAAATGAGATTAGAGATGTAAAATAACACAGCATTGTGTAACTCAAGGCTAGTACGTCAAACATCGTATGTGCCTACTTGACAAGAGAAAGACAGCTTCCTCCTGCAAACTTCAAAATGCTCTGCCTTAAGAATATAGTTTATGCGGCACCTGGGTGGCTCAGTTGGTTGAGCGTCCAACTCTTGATTTCAGCTCAGGTCATGATCCCAGGGATGTGGGATCAAGCCCCAAGTCCTCCATGCTGAGCATGAAGCCTGCTTTAGATTCTCTCTCTCCCCCTCCCTCCCCCACTCTCTCCCCTCACTGCTCTCTCTAAAATAAAAAAGAATATATTTTATATGACATCTTCATAATAGATATATATGAGTGTCCCAAGATTTCACATTGTGCTAAAAATGAGATTCCAATGGTTAATCTCTATTTATGTACAAGCATGTTGGCATGGCAATCTTTACATATGCAACTTTTTTGAGGAAATTAAAGCCTTGGTAATCTCCCCTTTACTGTAAAATATCACGTTTATAATTTGTGAGTAAGCTCTTTTTACCAATAAGCATTTATCCCTTGGCTTGCCTCACCAAGGAGATGGGAGGAGTACGCACAAACATAGAGACATGTCTTAACTTTATGTGTGAACTTGGCTAAGCTATGGTGCCAGTTGTTTAATCATTCATCTAGATGCTGCGGTGAAGGTTATTTTGTAGTTGTGATCAAAATTTACAATCAGCTGGGACGCCTGGGTGGCTCAGTTAAGCGTCTGACTTGGGCTCAGGTCATGATCTCACAGCTCATGGGTTCGAGCCCCACATCGGGCTCTCTGCTGTCAGCACAGAGCCTGTTTCAGATACTCTGTCCCCCTCTCTCTGCCTCTCCCCCATCTTAAAAACAAATAAAAGCATTAAAAAAATGTTTAAATAAGATGAAATAAATTTTTAAAATTTACAATCGGTTTACTTTATGTAAAGGAGACTACCCTCCACAATGCGGATGGGTCTCTTGCAATTAGTTGAAGACCTCACAAGCAGAAAAACCTGAGGTTTCCCGGAGAATAAGGAATTCTGCCTGAAGACTGTAATACAGAATCTCTGCCTGAGTTTCTAGCCTGCTGGCCTGCCCTACAAAATTCAGACTTGCCAGTCCCCACAGTCATGTGAGCAAATTCTTTAAAATAAATCTTCCTATATCTATCTACCTACCTACCTATCATCTCCTACTGATTCTATTTCTCTGGAGAACCCTAACTGATAACACCTAACAAATCTCTGCCAAATAAATATTCAACAAGTATTTATTGAGGGCACTTTTCTAAGTGCTGGTGATATGACAATAAATAAAATAGCCAAAAATCTCTACTTTCATAGAGCTTATATTTTAGTGGCACTATGATGACTAGCAAATTTTTAAGTAAGGTGATCATAAAATTTATCACATGATACAGGACACTTTAAGGGTGAAATGGGACACAACTAGTAATTACACCAGGACAGCATGCCTAAACCAGAACTATTCTGGACAAACCAGGATGGTATAGATCACCTTAATCTTTAATGTAACTCAGGCCATCTGGTAATTACAGAAACCCAAAGGAGTATGTAATTAATCAAGGTGGAGAGGTAGACCTAAAAATTCCTAGAAGAGGTAAACCTAGACCTTAGATTCAGGGTGCTTTGGGTTCAAATTCCAGGTAGACCCTGCTCAGTTACACATTATACAAGTACTCAGCTTTTATGAGTATCAATCATGCCACTTACAAATCTATACATTTATGAGAACTAATGAGATAAATATGTAAAGCATATACAAAAGCAGTTGGGACATGATAGGTATTCAATAAAATGTATTATAGAAATAGATCACTAAGCTGAGCAAGAGTGGGGATAAATGGTTAAAGGTTAAAGATTTTGTTTAGAAGTCTTTCTTGGTTTTTTAAGCCCTGTGAATGGATTTTATTGGCTTTAAAATTTTTAAGAAGAGAAATGTGAGCATCTGCCTTGGAATGAGGCATTTTGGTAAATGCAGTAGTCCTAATAATACCAAAATAGTACCAATGAAATGACAGCAATTCTGTATATAATAATTACGAGCATGGGCACACATCACTCACTAAATCTGCCATTTATCATCTTTAGTAATGCTACAAGTCACTCTGCACTTATATTTAAATGTTTTGTATTCATTAAGCTGAACTCTACACCAGTGTGTACCAAAGTAGAAGCTGACTGAAAAGATCAGCTGATTCTCCAGCCCAGTTGGAAGCTGCCGCCTGGAAGCAATGGTGAAGAGATTTTCTCGGATGCCGGGCCACCTGAGCTGTAACAGCTATGGAGAAGCCACAATGTTTTGGGAGCTGGTTTGATAACGCTTCACGCATGGCTAAAACCTCAGACATAATACTGGACCATACCCACTAGCTGTCTGCAAAGAATATAAATACCTCTGCGTGTGATCTCAAGGCTGAGGAAAACCCTTCTCTGTCCGCAAATATTTTCCCCCCATTGGCTTACTACAGGGTGCAATAGTCTGTCTCCATTCCCTGAAAGTCCTCCCAAATGCACAAGAGAATGCACTGTGCAAATGATACATAAAATCTGAGAAAGGAAGAGTGAGGTTACATACATGTAAAGGCAGCTTCGGTAGGGCAATTGTTTCAGAAAGCAAAGTCCAAAGTGACCCAAATCGTGTCTAGTGCCCTTTGTTGTGGTGGAGAGAGTGTGGCTGGTGATGGGGTGGAGGAGATCAAAGGAGAGGGAAGACAGGAAACACAACCTTGTCTAGATGGCCAGGGATGTGTAGGACTTCCTAGTGGGATATATGAGGGGCCACAAAAGGATCCTCTCCCAAGTAGAGAATTCTGTTGTCCACCAAGAGTTCAGAACTTAAATTTCAATCACTCGTAATCTTGCAAGGGTTAACCTTAAGTGACAATGACAACTATATTGCTTTTTTTGTCCAAATTGCTAAGAGATACACTGTCCCCTTCCGATTTAGAAAGGGGAAGCTCATTATGAACCTACATTCTCCTGGTAGGTAAGTTTTTCAAAAAACAGAGAAAGTGAAAGTCTCTCCAATGATACTACCACTGCTACATTTTGATGTATATCTTCATAGACGTCTCCTTTGTATGATTACTCGCATACACTTCTATGGAACAGTGTAAGTCTAAGAATAAGGCAGGTTCCCTCTACCATCAGAAATAATGTCATCTTTTAGAAAAGGAGTCTCCACACATTCTTATCTTCACTTAAACTGGGATATTACTACATGCTCTCTCAATTGTCACATTCTGAACAACAAAAGTACAGTTTGAGAAAGAGGCATTAACCTGAAACAATCTCAGTACAGAATTAGTCATTACTCCCGTGGCTATGCCTTCCTAATCAGACATTAATTACTCTAAATAAGCTTTTAAATAGCACTTTTAAAAAGCTTTACTGTAAGTGTTTACATGACAAAATCATAAATATATACCAATTTGAAAAATGAAATAAAAAAAAAAACAGGTATCCCAGTGTTACGTCAAAAAATTTTTTTGAATGCTTGAACTCAAGCAATTTGAGGCTGTGGCAATGTGGACAGATGTGAAGAATCTGAATAAAACTGTTTCATGATAATAGAAAAATATTTCTAAATTAAAATCTGATTTTAATAACTGTGGTTTTAGCTAACAAATTAATTATCATGTGTAGATATTTGACTATTTCATCTTTATCCCTAAAATTTCATCTGGGTAATTAGGGCAATGAACTGATGTTAATATTCTTATTCAGGTATTTAAGGATTACCTTACATCAGGATTTATCACCCTCGACATGACTGACATTTGGGGAGTGACAACTCTTGTTGTGTGTGAGGGGCTCTCGTAGGCACACGAGGATGCTTGGCCACCTTCCTGACTTCTGCCCACTGGATTCCAGTAGCATCCTCGGTTCTGACAACCAGAAAAACATCTCCAGACGTTCTCAATGTCCCAGGGGGTAAGATCACCCCTGGTTGAGAGCCACTGCTTTCTATTTAGGGTCATCCTTTATTTGGGCACGTGTGGCATATGTATTTTATTTTTATGAAATTGGATCTTAAGGAAACAATTTTGTAACCTACTTTTTCAACTGACCCATATACTTGTTTCTAATTTCTCAATATCATAAATGATGCCTCAGTGATTTTGTACCGAGATTCCTTTAAATATTTTCAATTAGTCACTTATGTTTTAAGAATAACCATTTGAAAGATAATTGCCCAAGGAGAACTTATTTCTTTAAGTTTATTTATTTTATTAGTAACCTCTACATGCAATGTGGGACTTGAACCCATGATCCCAAGATCAAGAGTTGCAATTCTTCCAACTGAGTCAGTCAGGCACCCCCAGAACTCATTTTAAATTTGAATAATTTAAATATACGTGAAGTCAAAAGACCAAAAAAAAATCAATGAAACACAATATAAAGTAAAAGATAAACTTATGTTATATTACCTACGAATTTGGTTTCTATACACATCACATTACAATAATTAAGAAGTAATGTGCTAATAAGACTTTTAAAAATTATTTCTAAATGATTAAATGTTTTTTCACTATGTTGAGCATATTTTTCAAGACATTAAAATAAACACTTCAGAGACTCATCATGCTTCAGAACTCCATTGCTTCTAGCATCTTTCCTTTAGAAACAGTATGTGGTAATTGAAAAAACAAAACAAAATAATGCTTGTCATTCACTGATTTGGAGATATTTTATTGCCAGCTGTCATAAACTATTTTAAGAAGCGTTGAGACTTTTGTTCTAGAGAATTCTGACTAATGAGTTTGAAAGATTTTAAATATCAGTTATTACATTCATACATTATTTATGGATACAAGAAGGATATACACAGTTCACAACAGTGGGACCAAAGAGGTCCAAAGCAGCTTCAATTAATTATACATATAAAGTTTATTTTTTTTCTAAAGATTTAATTTCTTTTAAGTAATCTCTGTACACCCAATGTGGGGCTCTAACTCACAACCTCCAGATCAAGAGCCACATGCTCTACCAACTGAGCCAGCAAAGCGCTCCTAAACTTCAATCTCTTTAAAGCATTTTCTAGAACAAATATGTCAAAACATTCACATTTACTAATTCAGAGAGCTGGAGTACATGGGAGTTCATATACATTATTGCATAGTCTCTAAATTATCTTACAAGCCTTTCAGTCTTTTCCTTTTTTTTTTTTTTTTTTTTTTTTTTAATCAACTCATGATTTAACAGGAGGCTTCAGAGTCTTCTCGTAAGAAATCTGACGAAATTTGTCTGGAATCAATTGTGTTTCTCCAATAAAAGAAATGAGTAAATAAGCACTGATTTTCATAAGTTTTCTGCATTTGCAATCTCAAGTGATGGGATTTGTTTCCAAAAGCCCTGGGCCAGCCTCAGTCCATTCCCCTCACTTAGCATTGTTTGTGTCATCAGGTAACTGTCCTGTGCCTGAGTTTCCTCACCCACAGCAGACAAACCCTGATGGCTTCTACTTCACAGCACTACCTGGAGAATTAAATGAGGGAATGTTCCTGAAAACACCTTGTAAACTATGAAGCTGCACTATACTAACTAGTTGCATAAAGAATTTATATAGTCTTCCTTGGTTTTTAAAAAAGATTAAGAATTAAAGTCTATTATTCCTCCATGTTAAGTATGTTCCCCTTTTATCTTAATCTCCCTACGATAATCTTAATGAATACCCACTTGTACCGATAATGACAGAAACAACTCTTCCTCATTTTTCAACAAGTACCTACTTATCTCCATTCTTTTTGAAGGCAGAGGACTTTGGTGCCTAGCATACAGTAGGTTCTTTGCTGAAGGAAAATCTACATAAATGTTGAAACTCTCCACTGTATTTCACATCATTTGACCCAAAAGTAACTCTCTGGTATAAGAAAGAAAGAAATCATCATATCCATTTTAGAGACAAGAAAATAGGAATATAGAAAGTTGACTTCCTTATTAAAGTAGTAAGTAGATCATGACTAGCCCTTGAGTTCCCACATATATTGTGAAATATCTTTGTTATTATCATGGCTCTTCATTAGCCTAGTTGTGGAAAGCCACATTTTAACCATCTTTTAGGGGCGCCCGGGTGGCTCAGTCAGTTAAGTGTCCGACTTTGGCTCGGGTCATGATCTTGCAGTTTGTGAGTTCGAGCCCCGCATCGGGCTCTGTGCTGACAGCCCAGAGCCTGGAGCCTGCTTAGGATTCTGCATCTCCCTCTCTCCCTCTGCCCCTCCCCCACTCATTCTCTCTCTCTCTCTCTCTCTCTCTCTCTCTCTCTCTCTCCCCCTTTCTCTCTCTCTCTCAAAAATAAATAAAACATTGAAAAATAATAAATAAATAAATAAATAAATAAATAACCATCTTTTAAAAGTTACCAATTTCTACAAGTAAGATCATCATGGGAACAATACAGAAAATATTTAATTTGCTGAGAAGCACAGGGCCCAGAAAAGAATTGGAAGTATCACTGTGATTGGGTATATACTATGCCAGACACTATGCTAAGCATCCCACATGGAATATCAAAAGAGAATCCATTCTATGACGTATATGCTACCAGTACAAAGGAAAACTGTGGATCAGGTTAAGCATCTTCTGTAAAATCAGACAGCTAGCAAGTAACAGCAACAGAATTTGAACCTGAGTCAACAAACCCTTGGAAAGCCCAAGTTCCTAACCATGACTTGTACCATACACAATTAATTGGTATTAGATGATATAGTTTTATTTACTGTCTACAAGCAGGATTAATTTACCTTTCCTCTTGAAGACAAAAGATCATTCTAACTGATACTTAATGGATACTAATTGATCTTCTAATTGATACTTACCCTTTAAAATTCCACTTCAAATCTTAATTCACTCAAGAGAAAACCAAGTTTTAATGTTTCCTTAATAAACAGAAACTCACATTCTTTCCATACAAAAAGAAAGTGCTAGTCTTCTAACAATTAAATCTAACCAATTCTGTGTATAGAGTTATACCAATGTAAATTTAAATAATTAGAAAACGTTACTGATTTTTTAGTGGAATAAATTTGAAAGTCCCTTTTTTTTAATTCCACAGAAAATGTCCCATAAATAATTTAAAAAGACATAGAATTATTACTATATGTAAATGATTTTATCAACATACTTGTTAGGCCTTAAATATTTCATCATATTTTTATTGAATAAAACTAGGCATTATCTGCCATGAATTCTGTTAAAAAAGGACAAAGTTGAATAAATCCATGGATATTCAAGAATTTTAGTTGTTTTCTGGTTAATGGTTGCATTCCAACACTTAAAAAAGTAAACACCAGGAATTTTTGACTCCAGAAATTCTACCTAGCAGTCTAGTCTGTATAGTCTTATAGAAACAGTCGTAGCTTATTATTTTTAGAATATATATACAAAGAGAGAATATATACAAATTAATCATCATTGGCAAGTGAAGCGAAATATATTTTCTACCTAGCTATTATGAGTGTGTTCACATGTAATTTGCTCCTAAAGAAATTTTAGTCAGTTACAGCACTGTGAGCATTATTTTAATTTTATGGTTATAATAGGGGAAAAAAGGAATTACAAAAAGCCCCTTTGGAATTCAATCATAGAAAGGAAAGATTCAATTACTTGGAAGGTCTTTGGCACTGTGAGATAGATATACAGAAAATGAGAGGCAGACTTGGGTCATCATTAAATTGTAATCCCAGATGGCATTTCCTCCTCTTAGCTTCTGCTACAATCCATTTACATAGAATATGAGCTGCAAACCAATAATTACAAACAGACATACACCCACAAATGAGAGATAACTATGCTAAGTGAAATGTAAACTGACTTTTAATTATTCATTAATAGTAATTTAGAATATTAGTGGCATGACACAATGTTCTTCTCAGGGTCTATACATACCAGGAATTCACCTTACAGACGAAAATCCCACTACTAAAAGGCCTGTTAGGCTCAAGTTATATAAATTCTTCTTGGACAGGATGGGGTTCGATATCAACCTATATTATTCTAACTGCTAATCTACATTCAAGGTCAAATGGCATTACGTAGACTGTATACTTAGAACAGTACTCAGCACACAGTTAACACTCACCAGTAATAGCTATCATATACACATTCGAGGTTGACAATTTTTCAGCTCAAGTGTCAGAGTTAAGAGCAAGAACGAATTCAGGATATATACAGGCACAGCCCACTTTCAATACTTTGAAATTAAATACCTGAACATAAAAAATTCTACTCTGAGCCAAAAGATCCACCTCAGTCGAAGGCCCTGGGCAGCCAACTACCAACTGAATGGAGTTGGCAGATAAGATGGAAGTTATCTGCCATGTATGACCTGTGACCTGGTCTTCCCCCAGAAATCCAGAGCGCAGTTACTGACCTTACCATACTTCCCATGATTTAGGCTAAAAAGTTGGGTGTCATCCTCAAATCTCCTTCACATGCCCTCCATATTCAATCAACTCCCATTGAATTAGCTTCTAAATGTTAAACCTATAGCATCAACTCCACCTTCACCAGTAGCACTTCAATATGAATTTGCAATTGCCTCCTCTCATCCTTACTTGTCCCCCATAACTCTCGCTCCTATCTGCAACCAGAGCACTTGCTTTGAAGAGCCCATCTGAGTTTCTGGCCACCACCATTCAAATCCAACCCTGAAACAGTCTGCATTCCTCTTCATCTCTAACATTGGCCATTATCTCCAACAAGACCACATGACCTGGTCCACTGAGCTATGTCCCACCTCAGGCCCTTCTCTCTGGCCTCCCCCTTGGCATTCCAGTCATACTCTCTTCAAGTCCCTGGGATTCAACCTCTAGGTACCCTCCCATCACAAAGCTTCGGACAGGCATTTTCCTCTCCACTTGGTTAAACACCTACTTTCGCTTCTGAGCTCAGCTATACTTCTACTCTCTCAGGCCCTTCTCCCTCACTGATCTTCTTTATAGATTCTCGTGACACTGTGTATACTTGCCATGGGCTTAATTTTATTGCTACTTGAAGGCAGGGGTTGTATTTCTGGTACGCTTGTTCATATTATATCCATAGTACCTGGGAGAGCCTAGCAATGGTAGATACATGCTCAGTGAACACTGTTTGAAAGCTAGAGTGAATGAGTAAGTGAAAGGTTGAATATACTGATGCAATTATCCACAGTTGATGATCATATACCTTGACAGAGTTACTATTACAGAAGATTTCATTTCTATTTCAACAGAGATTTGCTTGGTGTGCATGGTATTCTGTTCATTTAATACTGTACACATTTGCTCAGTATTGCAAATAAATCACAAATTTAGCTGCAGTAATCACATGTGAGTACGATCAAAATTCCCAAGTCTATACAAAGTTCCTTAAAGTTAAATGTTAGTAAATTTATATCAACTTCCAATCAATAAGTGTTTTCATTCTATTCATTTAATTATTCCATCTTAGAAAACTACAGCAAGCTACACAACACAATAGTTCTTTTAAAAGTTTTCACCCCAGGGGCGCCTGGGTGGCGCAGTCGGTTAAGCGTCCGACTTCAGCCAGGTCACGATCTCGCGGTCCGTGAGTTCGAGCCCCGCGTCAGGCTCTGGGCCGATGGCTCAGAGCCTGGAGCCTGTTTCCGATTCTGTGTCTCCCTCTCTCTCTGCCCCTCCCCCGTTCATGCTCTGTCTCTCTCTGTCCCAAAAATAAATAAAAAACGTTGAAAAAAATTTAAAAAAAATAAATAAATAAATAAAAGTTTTCACCCCAAAGCATACATAATGTTTAATCTACAAAAGAGCATGATGCTATACAGAAGTTTTAAAATTGTGTATACCAAAATTCCACACAATATAAGTTTCTTCTACAAGGATAATTTTGTTCTTCCTTTTAGGGTAACTGAGAGTTAGCATCTGTGTGTGAGTATGTAATATTTGCTTAACTCACTAGTCTTATGTGAGTATGAGAATGGATACATTCTTTTAGATAGATATGAAGATTACTAAAACAAAAAAAAAAAAGAAGCGAATCCCATAAAATGCATCCATTGACTAGTTGCTATTGTTACTGTGTTTGAACTATTTTTTATACTTTCATTAGATTCACAATTGCTTGTCATTAAATGTTTATTTACATATTGCAATTTTATTGATTTTCATATTCCTATTTTCCATCTGAGATCTTTGCCCCTTAAGTATTTTGCATATGTTCCCCCTTATAAACAAGGCATAGAATCTTTTGTAAATTAGCAAATGTTCACACTGCAAAGAGCACTCTGATTAATCAATTTGGAAAGTTTTTCTTCATGCCCCATTCCAGAAATCAGTGTCTCTTTTAGGGTCTGTGTGCAGTCTCAAATGCCCACTCAGTGTGCAGGCCACATATCAGAACACTATCCATTGAAAATGTAAGAGATAATCAAGTTCAACCCTTTGCTTCACAAGCAAAGTGAAGCACAATCATTACTATTGTCCATGTGGACAGATCTAGACTAGGAAAATTCAAAACACTGAAATAATTATGAACCTCTAAATATAATTTTTCCACTTTAAAAATTATACCAATAACATAAACTTATTGTTGGAAAAGAAAATATAGATGAGAAAAAAACAAACAAACAAACAAAAAAACAAGAGCAGTGAAATATCATTAAATAGAGATAACTTCTCTTAACATTTTGGTCTGTATCCTTCAGAGACTTTCCTAAACAAACATATATCTTAAAAATTAGCTAATATTCATACTATTTTCAATCTGGTCTTTTAATGTGTCAGTATAGTCAATATCTTTCCATGTCAACAAAAGCTCAGATCTGTATCAACATCTGTAAAGCTGAACATGACTCCAACCTCAACCCTCTTACTCCCCTCTCCCATCACTGGGGAGTCTTTATCCCCAAACGCCAATGGTCCTCTTTCTAGGGGACTTAGTCCAGAGTAAGCCTGCAATAGTAACTTGTTCTTAGTAGTATATTCCTCAACCCAAGGAGGAAATGTTCTTGCCGGAGAGGGCAAAATATACAAAGAATGTCTCTTGGTTGTTATTTCTATCCAATATGGAGGGGACATTTGGCTTACACGGCTAACCCCAGTCTTCACTGAAATGAGCACTCAGAGCAACTGACTTGGTCAAGTTTTAATCCCTGAGCCAAAGAAGGAAGCAACACAGCAGTGCAAACACTGGACACCAACAATTCTTCTTATTTACATGTTGATTAACAATAAATGTGTCTTATAACTAATTGATTTGATCTTTTAACATGTGATTATTTTATCACACAGCAACTTTCCTCCTATAAAAAAGGATTTAATACCTCAATCAACACTTGTCACGTACTCTCTCTTTGACCCTCTCTGATGTGTGGACAATTTTCCAGTAAGTGTTAGAGGAGAAGGGGATGCCCTACTAGACCAAGGAGCCAGTCTAGTAGGGAGGATTGCTACAGACAGCACAGAAGCTGCCTCACCAGGAACCAAACAGACAAAGCTCACTGTTCATGAACCACCAAGGAGGGTCGCCTGACAGAACTTTGGATCTTGAGTGTCTTCTCTTCTCTCTCATTTTTTTTTTTTTTAATTTTTTTTTTCAACGTTTTTTATTTATTTTTGGGACAGAGAGAGACAGAGCATGAACGGGGGAGGGGCAGAGAGAGGGAGACACAGAATCGGAAACAGGCTCCAGGCTCCAGGCTCCGAGCCATCAGCCCAGAGCCTGACGCGGGGCTCGAACTCACGGACCGCGAGATCGTGACCTGGCTGAAGTCGGACGCTCAACCGACTGTGCCACCCAGGCGCCCCTCTCATTTTTTTTTTTTAAACTAGGCTTCATGCCCAGCATGGAGTCCAGTTCAGGGCTTGATCTCAGGACCCTAAGCTCAAGACCTGAGCTGAGATCAAGAGTCAGACACTTAACCGACCAAGCCACCAAAGTGCCCCTCTTTTCTCTCATTTTAAATGATGGCCCACCTTATGCCTATGTTGTTTGCATTTGAGGTTTATGGCATAAAAATTAAACTTTTATGTACTGCTTCATTAGAATACAAAACCGAATGTTACAGCACATTCCCATTTTTTAACATGTTGTTTTCTAGTTTTGCAAACAATAAAAAACACATTTAAAGAAATGTCCATATACTCCACAATATTAGGAAATATAAGGCTTTAAATTATTTGCTTATTTTTGGTTAGTGTTAAGGATTTAGTTCAAAGGCAAGTTTAAATACAGTTGCCTGAACTTGTCCTAGGACTTCTTGTGCATTTGTATACAAATACTAATCATTTAGGTCACATCAAGTCAGAAATAAAGTGGATGAGCCACAAATTTGCAATGTGTATTCATAAAATATATGCCCACTGTATGTAGCAGTCATCATCCATGCCCCAGAAAAGACAATCAATAATTATCTATTTTTAAAGTAGGCGTAGTACAGGCAATGCAATCACTGAATACAGCCATAAAATATTATTTAGAGCTCACCCTTGGCCATGAACGCATTAGGTGACCTAGAATGAAATATTAGTGCACTTGGGGACCTGATTTTCAGACACTTAGGAGAAGGGGTTTGGCCTACGTGTAATCAAAAACTCCTTGCGATGTTTAGGATTCTAGATCTTGATATTTGTGTTATGGCGTATTCTAGTGTCACCTGGAAAAAACTTCGAAGGATAGCTTTCTGTAGTGTACAAAGAATGGTAAAGCAAGTTTTATTACTGCTTTCCTAATCTATGTTAAAAGGTCCAAATTCTTACCTTCCCCTAATGTGGCTACTTTAAGGAAACCCATTTTTAGTAACTTCTCTTAAAAAAAAAAATCTTTCTTACCTACTGAACTATTGGGATCAAATAACATACCCAATGAAATTATTATGTTACTACCATGTTATGGCTGAGAACTGGAACATACAAATGAGGAAGTTCAAAGTTATGGCTTCTGCAGCAACTGTAGCCTAGCTTATTTGAAGCATATATGTAGTGTCTTCTTATTAGCAGATATGCAGTAAAATGCATGCCTTAATACATACTATTTATGCAGTTTATATGAATTATGTTTGCCAAGGGGATCATAAACTTTGAATGTTCTTTCAAAAACTTTAATTCTTAGTCATAATTTTGCATTAACATAAGGCTGGGGCAACATTTTGTCAGGGTTGTTGGTATTTCATCATATTTCTTTGGAGGAGACATTAAAAACACAATATAAAGTATAAAAACAGGAAACCAGAATATATTTATGCAAGTTTATATTAAGGCATATGCATATGGTTATGTCTGAAAACTGTCCTAGGGTGCACGTAACGCGTTTTCCTGGTACAGGGAGAGAAACAGTGGTATTCTCGCTCAATATCAGTATTAAGCAATAAACACAGTATGCAGTTAAAACTTTAATTTGTGATTTTCTTTCCATCAAAATCTTAGAACTTCACATTTTTTTTTTTAATTTCTAGATTACACATAAATAGGAAGACTATGCCAGTCAGATAATAGAAATTAGTGCTTGATACACATGTCCCAGAGAGGTCTGATTCCAAATGCACCTAATCATATTATAATTACCTGATAGCACACAACTGGCCTGAAATCAGAAGTCCCATTGTTAGCTCATATGAAAAGGGCAAAAATTTTTAAAGGAAAATATTCTGTAAGGATATGGAAAAACTTGTTAAAGTCAGGCCAGTATCTGGCAAGTTAATCATTACAGAGGACTCCAAAGCCTGTGTTGCCATAGATGCCCAACTATGGAGCAAAGTGCTGCCGGGGGTGGTTCCTCTGACTTGAAGTTCTCAGCAAATTATTAGCTTATAATTAGTAACATTATTCTGTTTAATGAACTCCATGAGGTGATGTCATAACTGTATCCACAAGTTAATTGCATGGGTTCTTTTAGACAGTTAAGAAATGAAAAGTATTCAGATCATTTGGGTTATAGGGTTTCTAAGCCTTGTTTTTGTCGTATGCTTCACTGTAGTTAAAGAAATTAAACTTAGCAAATTCAAATGGCTGAAAGAAAATATCTACCCTATATCTAGTGCAAAGAGGCGCACATCACAAGTGAGTGGGAGACTACTGATATAATATGCAGGCCTGAACATTCTTGTGATTCTTTACTGGGGTCATTTCACTATGTTTGCTGTTGGAACAGTACAAGGACATGAAGGTTCTGTGCCTACTGCAAACACCAAATTGTTGGGTAAAATTACCACCTGAGGAGTTCAGTTTCTGCAACTCAAAATCTGAACTGTTATTTGTGTTTTCTGCCTTACATAATTATTAGAAGGAGATGATGTACTTTGTAATATTTTAGAATTACTAAAAAAATAATGTAAAATATCATGAGAACAATTTGGAGATTTTGAATTCATTTTCGACAAGGAATGCAACATATCGTCAACTCTGACAAAACGAACCCTTGCATAGCATAACATCCCTCACTCCCATTGCCATTTCACCAGATGCATTTAAAATTACTACACTGCACATTGGTTTCAGAGTCATTCCTATTCATTTCTTACAACATATTCTACTGGTCTTAAAAAGTTTTTAGTGGGCAGGGACTCTATCAATTCAACTTTCTCTTTGTAGGGTCTGGCTCTTCAAGCAAAGATCTACATAATAAAAGATTTGGGACATTTAGGCTCTTTCCATAATTTGGCTATTGTTGAGAGTGCTGCTATAAACTTTGGGTATGGAAAACAATTTGAAAATAAATTTGATATATTAAAAAAAAAAAAGATTTGGGAAGAGCCAGATGATAATGAGGTAACATTTACCCAAAAGAAGACATAACTGAACATTCGCCACTCATAGCCAAGCAAACCTATAATACTTTAAGATTTGAATTTATATCCTCTACACATCCCATTCTCAATAAACTCACTGATAATTAGGTATGTAAGACACCAATATCATATAAGTCGCTTGGATTGCTAGTGTAACTCAGGACAAACTGCACTTCAAGAATCTTCAAGAAGGATTTTTAAATGGGTAAGTATACTTGAAATTTTTATGACAGTTAAAACAAACCCAGGTCTGGGGCGCCTGGGTGGCTCAGTCAGTTAAGCGTCCCACTTCCCCTCAGATCATGATCTCACAGTTCTGTGAGTTGGAGCCCCACATTGGGCTCTCTGCTGTCAGCATGGAGCCCGCCTTGGATCCTCTGTCTCCCTCTCTCTGCCCTTCCCCCACTCACACGCGTGCACCCTCTTTCTCTCTCTCTCTGTCTCTCAAAAATAAGGAAACATTAAAACATAAATTAAACATAAGTAAATAGACTAAAACAAACCCAGGTCTTACCACTTCTTGGTAAAAATAAGACATAGTATGTTCTACGGAGATAGATGATTGATAGACAGGGAAAGAGAGAAATATGTGTCTCCCAAATAGTTGCAAAGAATCAAGCTGTAAAAGCCTTGAAAACTCTTTAGTTTACATAGGTGATCATGACTCCGAAAGTATTTTTAATGAATTAATCATTTATCATCTTTCACATCATTATAATATGGCAAGAAGGTTACGTGTTATAATATCTTCCTTAGTTGTGTGAGTTCAAAGGGCTGCTGGTCTATGACTGTAAATAAAATACCTTCCTGGTCCTCCTTAATAATTACACAGCCTAGGCCATTCCTCCTTTAACTCACATATATTGTTCAGTCAACATGCAGCTTTGTATTTATAGATTATACTGGACCAGGTTTCATTCTGGTTTGATTTGTGACATAGATAACACCATAAGCTACTTTTCTATGTTGTTTCTTAGAAGCCATTTCCATTCCTGTACGGTATAGAGATTAAGAAAGTTACATATAATAGGTAATGTGCCACTATAATTTGAAAAATTCATCTTGTTCACGTTCTCCAGCTCCTACTAAAAGATTTATAACACTACTGAAACAGGAATTGATGAATTCATCACTGTCTGGGGCATTTTGATCATAATCAATAACATAATTTTACCTTTAAATAGGATTTCAATTAAAGCATATTTTTCAAAGTAATTTTACTTTAACATAAAAATGGGCTTTTGTACCATGAATCATTAACCCACTAGGTGCCAAAAGAAAATTATTCTGTTTCTGAAGATCCACATCAAAAAAATAACAGATGAAACTAAACTCTGTCTCTTCTATTTCACATTTCCCACAGGTACATTTCATAAAAAAAAATAACATTATATTTTCATCATGGAAAGTGAAAAGTAATATACTTTCATGAAATAATGCAACCATGAAAGGTTTATCAGATGAAAGTGATGATGCCCAAATATACCGCCTCTGCTTGGACAACGTGAATTTTATCTACAAAGAAAACACTTTCACCTAAACAAAATTACTTTGCCATATCATTGTAAAACACCAAAAAAATCTTTAAAAATCCTGTGAAATTTATACATGGTATAAACAGATGCAATGTATTTTATGATAATCCTCTTGTTGTAGCTATTGCATTTTCCTGCTCTGTTAGAATGTCCAAAGAACACAAATTTCTCCCACAACACAATACCAAATTGCTTCCCTCAAAAATATAAATACAGATTCAAAAATTATCTCAAATTGATGATGTAGTCATTTCATTACAAGGAAGTCACTTTCATTTCACAGATATACAATCCATCCTGTTTAGCCATTCACTTAGAAATAAACCTAAGTGTTTTACTCCTTGTTTAAACCACACTGAACCCATTATTTCTCAAATATTAAGCCTAACTCCTTCCTGAGGCATACGGAAGAGACTTGTTTCTTGCCTTTCACTCTGCCGTGGTCCATATTGCTGTCCACTAAAGATCTGTTTCACCAACACACTGTGCCTTTGTATGCAATTTCCTCTGCATGTTCTCCCCTTTCCACCTTGGAAATAGGGACTGATCCTTCAAAATCGAACTCACACTATTTTCTTCTGCAGTCTTCCCTAACATCCTTGGACAATTCCATCTCCATGATCCCACGACTGTTTATACAGACCTCTAAGGCAGCACTCATTTTGCACTCTACTTACCATTGTCTGTCTTTCCCACGTGAGTGGGAGGCTCCTGAAAGGCAGAGCTCTTATTATCCTTGTATCAAAAAGACCTCTCAAGGTCCACTACACAGCAGCCACTCAAGAAAGTTAAAGTAGATGAATGGGATGAAGAACTGCAACCCACATGCTCTGCTCATTGATCTTAAGATGGTCAGCCCAACTGGTGCGGTCTTGCCAACTGATTTCCAAATGCCTATTTAATCTTTCTTCTCTATTCAATTTGTGGAAAAGTCTTCTTGGATTTGGATCTCAGGTGCTTGACTTTCATCTAAAGAAGAGATAAAATTTCTAAGAATTCTGGGTGCTGAGCACCATTCAACTAAGAAAACACAATGGTTAGGGAGCACTGGCCTGCAGGGGTTCCAGTTTCTCAAGTTGAGTCAGAAACTCAAAGAACAAGTTTCTGATGACATTTCTAGGAAAATTCTAATGCCTAAACAAAGCAGTCAGAGAATAAAATAAGGTAGAAGCCAAGGAATAAAGAGAACCAGGTAATACTGGGGAGGCAAAATGGTACCAGGACATGGTGTCCCCATGATGTTACTGCTAGTTTGGGTTGGTTAGGAGCCCAAGAGGTGGCATGATCCAGCAGAATAGAGAACCCTGAACACAGTGGTTTCTTTACTAGAAACAATCAGAGGAGTTCTAAGCTTTGCCCTCTAACACTTGAACTTTCCTGGATTCAATAAACCAAGACATTGGCTTGTTAAATACAGCAGGGTTATGGATCACCTGGGTGGCTCAGTCGGTTAAGCATTTGACTCTTTTTTTAAAAATTTTTTTTTTCAACGTTTTTTATTTATTTTGGGGACAGAGAGAGACAGAGCATGAACGGGGGAGGGGCAGAGAGAGAGGGAGACACAGAATCGGAAACAGGCTCCAGGCTCTGAGCCATCGGCCCAGAGCCCGACGCGGGGCTCGAACTCACGGACCGTGAGATCGTGACCTGGCTGAAGTCGGACGCTTAACCGACTGCGCCACCCAGGCGCCCCTAAGCATTTGACTCTTAACCGGCTCAGGTCATGATCTCACAGTGTGGAGCCTGCTTGGGATCCTCTGTCTCTGCCCCTCCCCAACTTATGTTCTCATTCTCTCTCTCTCTCTCTCTCTCTCTCTCTCTCTCTCTCTCTCTCTCTCTCAAAATAAATAAAGAAACTTAAAAAAAGTACAGCAGGGTTATGGCTGAAGTAATCAACTATGCATATCTCTGTATTTGATGTGTTCTGTAGCCCCTCACACTTCTTTGCAAAGCACAAACAAAGGCTCAGAGAAGTAGTCAAATGTGAGTCAGGAAAGATTCAGAGCCACACCTGCAGAAGGTTTCTATTCCAGAGGCTTGGCTGGGAGAAGGGGGGTGGGGGTTACTGAGAAGGAAGAGGAGGGACCAAAACCCTTAAGATGAAAGGAGATGAAGTACCTTGCATTGGGAGAACCTAGGAACAGAGCGACCCAGGGTCTGGCTGTTCCCCAGTGTGCCTCCACCTTTACACCTTTACAACTCATCACCTATGAGCAACCTGCGAGCCAATGGTTCTATATTTCTTATTAGCTAATACTTAGTAAAAAGCCTTTTGCGTGTCAGAATCAGTCAGAAACATTTGACCTATGTATTGATTCAATACTCACAATAACCCTCTGAGGGAGGCACTATTACCATCCCCATTAGAAGTGTGCGCAAGGCCACAGCGATTTATATTCTTCCCTGAGGAAGGCAGTGGGAACTTGACCACCTTGTGTGGGCAGGAGCACACAAAGGGGAGATTTCACCACCCCCAGGAAGGAACTCAATAGAAGGCACTGGGGATTTCCCTCTGAGCTGGGGCTCTTGCGGACATACCCTTGCTGTGTCTGTTTAGTTAATACCATCTTGAGACTGTTGCACGCCCAAAAGCAAGAGCATTTAAAATTGTTAAATATGTTAACATTTAAAATGTTTACTTGTTCTCTTTTACAGGTTGGGGGTGGAGGGAGATGCCATAATTGGATTAAGTCCTCCATTGGTTCCTTGCAGATGGAAGAGAAGTGTGTACACCCAGAAAAGGACTTCTAAGAGGAGTAAAGAACCACGTAAGGTTGGAAATTAAGTTTCCTTACTCAGAAAAAGAGACGATAGAATTAAAAAACAAACTCCTCTAACACCTCCATCCAGATCAAGGTTGCATGAGTCCAAGAAGACAGGACCCAACTTTGGACGGGGAAGATGTGGCTGAGTTCAATGATTTGCTACAATGGTCTTCACCATTGATCATTCGCACCTTATTCCTCTATTTCTAATTCAGTTCTAAGTTATCTCTAGGGGAAAATGGGGAGGTAACTTTTGTTTCTACCATAATGAGATGCACGCTTTTTTATTCTGTGATTAAAATAAGGTAAGTTTTAAAAGACCCAGGACGCTTATAATACCAATAATACCTGTGATCAATAGCCTGGATTTTCCACTGATTGAGAGAAATAATGACATTGACAAAGGAGCTATAATTCCTTGAAAAACAGGTGGGGACTATCACATAAATTTTAAAAATGACATCGGTGTGTACAGAGATGTTCTTGTCATTCCTTGTAAGAAACAAGTTACAGCACTCAAATTTTGTATTTCCACACAGCACTTAAGAGATTTGTCCTAGTAAAGTGAAGTGTTCTGAAAGGCCAGGAAAGCAGAGGAAATAACATAAACAAATTCAGTAGGTGAATTAAGCTGTTCACATGGAGTGCCATTCTGTAATGTTTTTATGTCACAAATAAATTTGGGATTAATCATTTTTCTGCAAAAGCTGTGTACAAATTCCAATTTCAAAATTAACTCAGGTTTAAAAATAGAAAACTCATTTTCAAGCTAAGTTGGTAATTATGTTGAAAGTATCAGAGTACATCAGGAAAATAATTAATACAAAGCAGTTTCCTGGTACTAGGAGATACCTGGTACCCATAACCCGTGTATTAAAATGTAACAAGTAAGCATTCACGTGACATACAAAGTGGAGTTTCAGAACAACCAAATCCAACTAATTCTTGTTTCCATTATAAACAAACATTGAATTTACAGGTAGACACTAAAATGAGGTTGCAAAGTACTTAGGATTATGAATTTCAACCTATATTAATAATAAGAATGAATACATCAGGTTACTGCTAAACTCCATCTAATTACTTACAAATTAATCAAGGACAATAAAGAAAATTATCATCTGAAAGACACTCAAGACAGTACTACTAAGGAACTGTGGAGCCTGAATTATCATGCTAATTAAGGGAACTGCTAATCCTAAACAGTGGATAATTTAACAATTCTTTTCATTGACACAGACTATATTTCTGTGCGTGACAGATTTACCTGCACATTTTGTTTTTCTCAATTCAGTAGTAAAAATAAGTCTTCCTTTCTTGCTAGATCATAATGCAAAGCCAGTCAGAATTTTTTTTAAGGTTTAAAATGCTAACTTACACATGTAGTAGAGTATATAAAATCTGACTGCTTTTTACAATCTTTTAGTTAAGCTTTCAAAATACATTTAATGAATGCGTGTGAAGGTAAATGAATTATGATAAAAATAAAAAGATTAGCTGTGTTTTTTTTTTTTCTATCACTTGGAAGTGTCTCAAATTTAAGCCTTATACAGTACCTTGTGAGTCTCCATTATTTCCTTTTACAGATAAAAGTTATATAACATCGTCGAGAAGTTACAAGTGGGAGTTACATGCGGTAAGCAAAGAGGTGTCCTATTTTTAAACATTGTTTTTAGAACTATCTACTACAGGGGCACCTGGGTGGCTCAGTCAGTTAAGCATCTGACTCTCGATGTCTGCTCAGGTCATAATCTCACAGTTGTCTGATGGAGCTCCACATGGGGCTCTGTGCTGACAGTGCAGAGCCTGCTTGGGATTCTCTTTCTCTCTCTCTCTCTTTCCCCACCTCCCCCACTCACAGAGGTCTCTGTCAAAAAATTAACTTAAAAAAAAAACTATTACAAAGATCTTTTGAGTTTTTTCTCACTCACTCTTTTGCTCTCATTCTCCTCTCTTTCAACAAACAAGCACTACCAATAAAATCTAACTGATTAAATTAACTGCATGCCAACCAAATTGGCTGCCAGCTGTAAGACAGGCTCTGTTAGGCTCTTGAATATTGGTCCAGATTGCTAGTGAGATTCTCAACTATAGCATCATTTATGAAAGTAATACTCATCACCTCGCAGCGACATACAGCGTATGCAGGTGATAAGAACACGCGCACTGGAACCTGAATATCTAGGTTGGAAGCACAGTTCACCCCGACAGCTCTGCAAGAGGAGACAAATTATTCAAATGCTTAGTGCCTTCAATAATTCACCTGGAAAATGGGGATAGTATTAGTACTTATGTCTTAGGGTCGTTGTGAAGATTTAATTAGATGATCCATGGAAAGGGATTCACACACAGCACATGTAGTAAACATTGGCACATACTAAATCTGGCACAGGAAATACTCACTTACTACTGCCAAATATTTATTTTCAAATGCATAAATCTTAGACAAAAGGAGGGAAAAAAAACTGCATTTTTTTTTTGCTGTAACCGTCATACATTTCCCACAGTTTAAGCTCATAATGGTGATTAAAACAATGACAAAATAAGGGGTTGCCTGGGTGGCTCAGTCGGTTAAGTGTCTGACTTCGGCTCAGGTCATGATCTCACAGTTTGTGGGTTCGAGCCCCGCGTCGGGCTCCGTGCTGACAGCTCATAGCCTAGAGTCTGCTTTGAATTCTGTGTCTCCCTCTCTCTCTGTTCCTCCCCCACTTGCACTCTCTCTCTCTCTCAAAAATAAAAATTTAAAAAAATGACAAAATAATATATATTCTTTGGACAATTACAGTAAAGGTTTTCAACTGGTGTTAAGGATGGAAGGAAGAAGACGCAGCTTCAGTAAGACTTATAATCTCAATACTGTAATAGAAAGTTAAATTTAGAACGTGAAAACAGTTCATACTTGTAGCATTATATACGCATGGATTTAAACAGATGAAAGATTTAAGATCAGAAAAGCACATCATTACATGAGATGATACCCAAACACCTCCTTTACCTTGTCCTCTGTTACTACAGCAGTAGAATTAACCAGAGTCCCAAAGCGCAGTTGTGCTCAGGGCCAGCAGTGGCCCAGACACAGGACCTGGGTGACCAGAGAGTGGGTGTGGCAGGGGAGGCGTGAGAGGGAACACCAGATCCTAGTGGATAGAGCAGAAAAACGGTCCCTTCTGAGCCACCCCATGTCCAAGCACACCTGTCAAGCTGCCCTCCTGTGGTCAGGACCCAAGGAGCTCCTACAGAGCCCGAGGGCTGAGACAGAGGCAAGGGCTTGTCTAGGCTGCCGCCTCAGCCTCCCCCCACCTCAACCCTGCGGCCTTGAGGGCAGGCCTGGGATGCAGCCGGCACCAGGCCGTTGGTTGTGCTGATGACCAACATTTCAGTTCCAAAAACGGTTCCTCTGCAAAAAATCCCGGTCTTGGTTATAATCTGAATCTCCTTGCTTAGGGTGACTCATGGGGAATATCTACCAGGCCTGGGACGCGTGAGGAAAGGCAGGAGGGGAGGTTCTTCCAACTGCATTTCCCGTCTTCCGCAGCCAATGCTTTCCAGGCAATTCCTCCATTCTGGGAGGGTTGCAGTGAGGATGACGATGACAGTGATGAAGGTAACAACATACTGGGACCTGCAGTAATGTTGTCATCTGCCTTTCAAGATAGATACAATTATCGGCAATTTTGGAACCAGATAGACAAAGGCCTCGAGAGGGTAAACAGCCTGAATTATAGGATGAGTAATGGGAAGAAATGAGTTTCGAAGTCAACTCTCTAAACCTCTGAGGTGGATCTTTTTCTCCTGCGATCCCATCCTTTCCACGGGAAAGGACATCCCACCATTGCCACAGAAGCCTGAGATGCCTACTTGGGAAACTGAAAAGTGTGTAGACATCTGTTTTTTCACGTAAAGATGCTTTTGCATGCATTCACATCTGAAGAGATTAATAGTAACAAACTGTCAGAGAATATGCAATGTTATATAGACTCAACATAGTTGAAAACATTAACACTCGTGTCTTCTTGAGCCAGAAATCCCATTTAATAATATTACATTTTAAAGAGGACTGTTTATTTAGAGATCTGGATGGAAAGGTAAACTTTAGAGTGAAGAAATTCCAGTTTAACTCTGTTACTTATGCAAGCTTCTACATTCTTTACAACGTCACTTCCTAATTCAGAAAGGGACCACTCTCATTCACAATCTCAAAATGTCCCAGTCTACGCCATTACAAGTCTCATACTTAGCGCCTACTTTCCTGTAAACCAGTGAATTTCTGGATCAGCAAGTTTCACTTCCCAAAACAGATACTTGAAAACATAAGTCATCCTAGACTATTAAAATAGGAGTGCACTATGGGCTTAAGGTAAAAGGTATGATGTAATTCCTTCGGTGTCTGCCCCTCAGACGGCACCATCAAGGATCCTATATGTTCCAAGGCATGAGCAACTTGTAAGGAATTAGAGGGATGGGGAATGGGGCACTCAGGGCATGGATATACTTAGAATGTTCTCACTATTTTCCAGATTGAAAAAGTGTGCATTTAAACATTATCCCCGGACAATAAATTAAGATAGCACCAAGGAAAGAAAACACATGACTTGAGAAGCCCATTTACTATTTGCAAACTGAAACAAAATAATATGAGAACCAAACTCCCTTTCTTTCTGCTGCTAAACATTTGCAAACCCTAAACGTGTCCCTGGTGAAGTGGTTCATATACTAACAGAATTAAATATCATTTTGCAGTCGAGGTTGTTACATGTATGCAAGTACATACACAGAACTCTATTTATCAATTTCAGACTGCTGTGAAAAGTGCTGAATTCCATTCTTTCAGGGGATAGAAAACATTTATAATAGCAACAGCCCCACAGCTACATCTTCTTGTAACTGGCTCTAAGAATGAAAAAAAAAATCTTTATGACAATAACAAGAAAATGAATTTTCATTTTCAGAGGCAGTCTGAACCATCACTGGCTGTCCTGCCACCTAGCTCTTCTGAAGGCATTCAGACCCTTCACTGCAATGTCTCAAAAATCAATAGCAATTTATTCTCTCTTTGGACCCCAAGCAACAAAAGTAAATAATACTGTCACCTCCAGTCTGCCTGCAGAACATGGTCACAAAACAGCCTTGCCACTAAAATACAACCTTACGCAGCTCTTTATCTATGCTGGTGCTGCCGATTGTATTGGCTTTCGTAGGGGACAAATACTTCAGCAGAGCCACACAAAGAGGTCAGGCCCTTGTACCTTAGCCAGACAGAATGCTGGGGCCTGAATTGAAAAGAAATCTTGACATCCACCTAAGCTTCCTGCTTCAATGTTGTGGGTTTTACGGGAAAAAAAAATATGAAAAAAAATTTTTTCAACACTGTTAAAGCTAAGGGGAAAATACGCTATCAAATGCATCATATTTATGATTTTTCCCCATAGAATTTTTTAAAATCAGCAGGCTTTGTGAAGCCACTAGATGAACCATAATATTTGGCAGCTAAAATCTATAAATAATTTTTACATTATCTGACTGACATAAACATTAATCTATAAATAAACCAAGGTTTAAAAATGAACGTTCTATTTTAGTTATGCTCAACAGAGCAGTTGAGATCATCATCACTTAATTGTACAGGATACTGCACACACTTTAGAATATTTAAGGTGGTATTTCAAAGCAACAGAAGGAATTTTAAGAATAATCTAGTATAATCCTATCTCCAGATAGGATTTATCTCCAGATAAAGGAAATCAGGCCCTACACTTAACACCCGAAAGCTAGGTAATGGACGACACAGGAGTCAAATCCAGTTCTGACATCCTTTTCCTTTTCACTATACTTCTTATTTATGAGAAATTACTTACAGGCATACTAAAGAAGAGCTAAAGTCATTACGATGAGAACATATAGAAAGCCAGGATCCTTCAGGGTTATAAATTATTCCTTAAAAGAAAAATCAAGGACTTTGGAATATTCAAGCAGCAATTAAAAATTCCAAATCATAGAAGAATGCTGTAGAATGTGTTGGAAATATTTACTGAATATCTGTTGTATACATATCACTAGCAGGGTCTAAGAAAAATATATATATAATTTTAAGAACTATAAAAAAATAGAAAGTAATCAAATGTCAAATTGTGTGGTTGAAGAATTAACAGAGATTGGGTCAAGTGGGGGCAGGAGGGGAGGACAGTTGGGTGAAGGAGAGGTTCATCCAGTCAGACCCTGGAAGGCAGACACACTGAGGGCTGGAAGGTTCCATGTGGGATTGTGCACTGCTGGCCAGCAGGGGGTACCTGTGGAGTAAAGCACAGAAGTAGGGAAGGGCCACATGTTGGCAGAAAGGACGTAAATTTGACATGGTAGAGACACCAAACAATGTGAATTTAAGCATTTTATTTGGGAAAATCACTGTGGTCGTAATTTGGCTCAGTCCTAACTCAAAAAAACAAAACAAAACAAAAAATACTTTAAAGGTATGGTCTAACCAGTTAGGAAAACAGGAATTAAAGTATTCATTTTCTAAACCAAAATATCATTTCTTTGAAATTTCATTTAAACAACCAAAAACCTAACATTGTGAAGAAACTGATTCAGCTTACAATATTGGTTTTCTGGTAAAATTAGTATCACTAAACTAAGATAAGGGAGAAAACCTCTGAATCCCTCATTTTTATTTTGTGACATTAACCACTTGACAAAGAAAAATGAAAAGTGGGATTGGAAGTTTTGATAAATCAGGTTTAAATTTTGTACTTTAAAGAAGATACGTCAAATTGACATATACTCTACTATCTATAAAAATACCAAGGATCTTAAGTTATTTATCAAAACTAATTCGACATTAAACTTAAAACCAAACACCCTTTTCAATTTTTTTTTTCAAATTTTGGAAAGTTTAGAAAGCTTGTAGAAAACCAACATTCATTTACTTTTATGCATTCATTGTAGAAACTTTGGGAAAATATACATGTCTATAAAACACAAAAACACAAATAATCACATGAAAGCCTGCCCACCAGAGATGTCTACTGTAACATTTGATGTATGCTTCTTCCTGATTTAAAAACAATCTACAGTGGAGATATAAATATTTTACCTATAATTTGACAATGCATATCGAATGTCATGAAGTTACTGTAATGAAAGAACACAGTAACTCCACTCATAAGAATTTACCTGATTAAAAAAAACAAAAAAAACAAAAAACAAAACAAAAAAAACCCTGTAGATGTGGACAGTAGTCTAGCAATAGGAATGTTCAGTGCAACACTGTTAGAAAGAGTGAAAACTGGAAACAATCTCAGCCAAGAGGAGGACATTTAATAATTACTTTATGAACGTATATACATTTTGTCTCGATGTTTTTACACATACTGAATATCATCAGTGCTTATCCATTTTTCCTATTGTCCTAATTTTTGAAGAAATGTTCCCCGAGTGTTTACAAATTAACTTGTAAACACTGGATGACGGTGACTAAACCGATCCTACCATTAAATGCCTTTGAGGCAGGAACCATGTGTGACCTGCATGCCCTTGTAGATATCACAGTAAAAGTGAATGCCAGAGGAATGGGGACATGAAAGAGAAGTCAGAGTGCGCCCCGATAGGGAAAGTGGTATTGGAAAACCACTTCAAACAGACTCGACAGCAGGAATGAAGAAACTGGGTCTTGGGAGTAAACACGACTCAGGTAGTGGTTGAAGATGAGTGATGTGATGATGCGGGTACAAGTGATGTTGGGGTCAATTTTTGAAGGATCTCGTGTGGAAGGCACGCTATTCAGAATTCATCAGATAAGCAAAGAGAATCAACCTGGGCCAATAATGACATCAGTGTTCTAGATACTAGAATTATTACAGAAGACAGATTGGGTTTAGACAATAGGGGGAGAGACTAGAGGCTAAAGCACAAATAAAGAAGTCATGACAACAATCTCGGGCAGCAAAGAATACTGGGTAGAACACAACAGGACAATGGGGCTGGACAGAAGAAAACAGACACAAGAAATACCGTGGAGGCATAATGAAAAGAATTGCTATATAGGACAAAAAGGGTTTCATAGTTTTGATCCTATATGGCTATGGCAGTGATAAAATAAATTAAAGGAGGTAACACAAGGGAAGGCAATTTGGGTTGGCAGAGAAAGGGAAGCTTATTTTTAAATACACTGAATTTGAGGTAGCTCTGGAACACAAGGGGGTGATGTTCCACAGAAAAATGGAAAGAAGGCACTGGAGCTCAGAAGGTAGATTTTGGAAGTACTCAACATGTAGGATTGGGTGAAAAATCTCATGCAGACAGCGTTTAAAGTCAGAAGGGAACCACTAAAAAGTATAAAATACCTAAAATGAAAACTGAGCAGGACCAACTTGTAGAGAGCGACAAGCTCCAGTAGGGATAGATGGAAAACAGCTCAATAAGTAGAGAGATATTATGTGTCTGTGTGGGAAGAATAACTTGGTTAAAGTCATGCATTCTCTAATTAAAACTGTAGATTTAATGCAATCCTAATAAAATCTGCAATATAATTTGGAGAAGCTTAATGAAGCTATTCTAAAATCATCTGGAATTAGTATCTGAGAATAACTATTTTTTTTTTATTTTTTTTCAATGTTTTTTATTTATTTTTGGGACAGAGAGAGACAGAGCATGAACGGGGGAGGGGCAGAGAGAGAGAGGGAGACACAGAATCGGAAACAGGCTCCAGGCTCCGAGCCATCAGCCCAGAGCCTGACGCGGGGCTCGAACTCACGGACCGCGAGATCGTGACCTGGCTGAAGTCAGACGCTTAACCGACTGCGCCACCCAGGCGCCCCTGAGAATAACTATTTTTAAAAGACGAAGAAACAAAGGAGAACCCGACTGAGGAGACATTACAACATATTACAGAAGCATATGATATACTGACCCATCAACACAAAGATTACTGGATTAGAAAGTCCAGAAATAGACACAAGGACATGTAATTTTTTAAAGTAGGAAAACCTGGAATTTCAAATCAGCAAGGGAAGAGATAACTGAATGAGAAGCAACACATAAGAAAAGTTCTTCTGAATTGGGCTGGGGAGGATAGAGGGGGTCTGAGCTTTTCCGACATGGAGAGGAAGGCGGCAGGAACAGAAATAACAAAAGGCAATGTTCGCTTACTGCCAAGTTACAGAAGTCAGGGAGTTGTGGATTCTAGTGAATGTTTAATGTGGGAAGAACCAAAACATGAAACCACTGCCTGTAATGAAATGAAGGCTTTATAAAGGAAATGTCAAGAGGGATTATTTGACTCCGATGACAGCGACAGCTCTGGAGAAGAGTCTTGATGAGGTATGGTATCTGAGTTACCGGAAATGAAGGAACAGCAGAGGTTAAAAAAAAAAAAAAAAAAAAAAACACTTTATTGTCAGAGAGTGGGCTTGCCAAGTTTAAGATTTCTTAGTTGTCAGTTCTGAGAAATGGCATAATAAATCAGACTGCAGCAGTAGAAATGTCTGGCCAGGATTTTGACAGGTCAGTAATGTAGGCTCTGAAGTTCCCAAGGAAGAGCCCGGGAATCAAGACAGAGAAAGGATGGCCAGTGAGGAGATAAAGCCTTGCAGTACTGTGGAGGATGGGCCTCATGATAAATAGATGAAAAGAAAGGAAAGGAGGCGACTTAAATATATTTTGAGCTTTGACTAAGGTAGAAAGTCCCTGACAACCAGATTGTGAGGCAGATGTGTAATTCATCCTTCCACAGCAGCCATAGCACAAGTATACATTTCGGAAAAGAAGACTTGAGAGTCAGTGAATGCTGTAGAGCGTGTTGGAAGAAATACTGAAAACCCGAAGCCGGCCCCATGACCTGACGGCTGGCTGAGAGATAAGGCCGAATGAACAGCAGCCACATGAGAGCACACAGATGTTAGCACTGTCACCATAAGAAAGTCGGGCTCAGCCAAAGAGGAGAGGCAGAAATGCTTCCTTTTGAAGCCGGTCAATGCGAGAGGGACAGTTCAAGGACAGCAACAGTCGAGGCTTTCCTTTGCACCTTTGGAACGAAGTTATTTCATTATCTCTGCAAAGGTTCACTTCTAGTTACTCCGTTGACTGTGGCCATTCCAGCCTCTAAACATGGGCACTGGGGAGAATAAAAGCAACAAACAAAAATACTGTCTGTGCCTGAAACTGTCAGAAAAGTCAACGTTTTGGAAATGGTGGGCTTGGCAGACTCTCAGTATCTTTGTAGAGCAGCGAAAAAGAAATACTTAACAATCACTGTTTATTTCTGAATTTCATAGTTTGTTCTCTCAACTACACTGGTCTGGAACTCTGTCTGCCAGCGTTGAGGGTATTCAGACTCATATGACTGATTTAAACTAGGAAGGCAGTGTGGCAATTCCTGTGTGAAAAGCAATTGTCAGGCAGTCCCGCCTTTGCACCTGCATCAACTCAGGAAGTACTGAGTAGCTTGCAAATTTCTTTGAAAAGGGGCTTATCTAGATACCTGGGGAAACAGATTAAAAGGACTATATATTGTCAAAAGCTTTATGAAGAGGTATAATAGGCATACATTAAACAGCACATATTTAAACTATACAATTTGCTATCTTTGGGCATAGGTAGGTACTCATGAAATCATTACCACAATTGAGATAATAAGTAAATCTTCCCCCCAAAAATCCTCCTGCCCCTTTGTAATCCCTCTCTCTGCTCCCCTCCCAGACCTGCTCTCCTCCCCTCTCCCCTGTCCCCAGGCACCACTCATTTGTTCTCTGTCTCTATAGATTAGTTTGTATTGGGGGGGGGGGAACTTTTATAAATAAAATTATATAGTTTATATTCTTTTTTTTTTAGACTTCTACCTTTAATACAGCATTTGCCTTTATCCAGTGAAGCTTACTTAGAGCTACAATCTTTTTCACACATTTGAAAAGAGGATTTTTTAAAAATCTGCACATTTATGGGGTGCCTGGGTGGCTCAGTTGGTTAAGCCTCCGACTTTGGCTCAGGTCATGATCTCACAGTTCGTGGGTTTGAGCCCTGCATCAGGCTCTGTGCTGACAGCTCGGAGCCTGGAGCCTGCTTCAGATTCTGTCTTCCGCTCTCTGCCTGTCCTCCCACTCGCACTCTGTCTCTCTCTCTCTCAAAAATAAATAAATATTTAAAAAATTACTTAAAATTTTGCACATTTACAAACAAGTTTTCTTCATGGAAATTACACATTAGAAAATTAAAGTCAGATAGTTAGTTAACCACAAATGTCCACTACTTTGTATAATATGGGACACATTATACTCTTTTGTCTGTTTTTTTTTTTCCTTCCACATAATGATTTTGGAAGTGAATCATGTTGTTGCATGTATTAAGAGTTCACTCCTTTGTAATTGTTGAATAGTATTCAATGTACAGATATACCAGAATGTGTTTATCCATCTACCTGTTGATGGTTATTTGGATTATTTTCAGTTTTTACCTATTATAAATAAAGCTACTATAGACATTTGTGTGCAAGTCCTCACATGGACATATGCTTTCATTTTTCTCAGGTAAATGTCTAGGAATGGAATGGCTAGATCTCGTATAGTAATTGTATTTTTAACTACTTAGGAATATGCCACATTGCTTTTTTCCAAAGCGGTTTTCCCATTTCCATTTCCACCTGTTGTGTATGAGATTTCCAATTGTTCCACGTCCTCACCAATACTTAGTACAACCAGTCTCTTGAATTTCACACATCCTAGTAAGTATTTGATGGCATCTCACTGCAGCTTGGTTTTCCCTAACAACTAATAATGTTGGGCCTCTTTTCTTGTGCTTACTTGCTATGTGGGCATCACCTTTGGTGAAATATATGTTCAAATCATTTACCTATGTTTTATTTGTTTTTCTTATTTATTGAGTTTTGAGAGTTCTTTATATATTCTAAATATAACTTCATTATCAGATAAATGATCTGCAAATACGTTTTTCCCCCCAGTCTTGCCTTGTCTTTTCTTTCTCTTAACCGTGTCTTTTGAAGAGCAGAAGTTCTTATTGTTGATGAAGTTCTGTTTGTTATTATTTTTTTCCCGTTATGGATCACGCATTGGTGTTGCACCTAAGAAATCTGCCTGTTTCAAGGTCACCAAGAGTGCCTTCTCTGTTCTCTAGAAGTTTTACAGTTTTAAGTTTTACATTTAGGTATATGATCCATTTTTAAATTATTATACATGGTGTGAGGTACAGATTGAGGTTAAATAACTATTTTGTATCTGAAGGTGATCTTAAAAGATCTTCCAATCTGACTCTGCTTTGTAGATGTTACCTACATTATCAGAAAGTGACACAACTGATGTGTCTAAAAATATATACTGATGAAGCAGATTTGAGAACTAAATTCTTATCTGAAGACTGAATCTAAAGCCTATAATATGACCTTTATGACCTCAGGGTAGCCTGGTTACAAAAAAAAAAAAAAAATCCTGCAAGTGCAACACACATTGATCTGAAAAGTGACTTACATGGTTATACTATCTATCCCCCGAGTGTATGTATAAAAATATACATAATAAAAAGTAAAAAGGAAAGTTTCTTGAAAAAAAAAGATTTTTTTTTTTTAATTTTTTTTTTTCAACGTTTTTTATTTATTTTTGGGACAGAGAGAGACAGAGCATGAACGGGGGAGGGGCAGAGAGAGAGTGAGACACAGAATCGGAAACAGGCTCCAGGCTCCGAGCTGTCAGCACAGAGCCCGACGCGGGGCTCGAACTCACGGACCGCGAGATCGTGACCTGGCTGAAGTCGGCCGCTTAACCGACTGTGCCACCCAGGCGCCCCAAAAAAAGATTTTTTTAAAGTATGTCTCACCTGAAAGAAGTAAGTAACCACACTTCTTGATGAAATAGCAGCATCAGTGTCTCAACCATCCCAGGAGACAGTTTGGGACAGACCTTGACTGATACGTTTTTCATACTTCCTTTTTCAAAAGGGCAAGTGCTTGGCTCCAGTGTCAATATCAAGCAGGCAAGAACTATGACGTAAGAGTTACGCTCCCAGGCTGAACTGCTTGTTTCGCCTGTGACTCAGGAAGCCTCAAAAATGATGGTTCTGAGTTGGAACATGCTCGTGAGGTCAGAGCCATGAGTTAAGGCCTTGAGCTCAGTAGTCAGAGAGTCTACACTTTAAATCCTCCCTTGCTGCAACTTCCTAGGTCACTGAGTATATTTCTTCCTCAGTGTTGATGTTAAAATATCACTGCCATCTAGATTTTATCTCTCGTTTCTGATCCTATCTCCTTTCATATTAAAATATTATTTTTTGATTTCCCAAAATTATCATATTCATACAAGTAGCTTTCTCTTTTCTTCTTTAAATGGTATTGTGACAAATACAAGTTATTATTAAAAAGTAGGTAAAATATAGGAAATCTCTAATTTGGCATCTTCACGTTTTTGAGCATTTCTAAAAATAGTTAAGATTCTACTTTGCTTAACAGAACAAAACAGCACATGAGACTCTCTTATTTCCTTTTCTTCCATCAAGAAAATAATACAGGGGCGCCTGGGTGGCTCAGTGGGTTAAGCGTCCAACTTCAGCTCAGGTCATGATCTCACGGTCCGTGAGTTCGAGCCCCGCGTCGGGCTCTGTGCTGACAGCTCAGAGCCTGGACCCTGTTTCAGATTCTGTGTCTCCCTCTCTCTGACCCTCCCCCGTTCATGCTCTGTCTCTCTCTGTCTCAAAAAAAAAAATAAAACATTAAAAAAAAAAAAAAATACAAAATGGAAGAAAAAGTAATATATCAGAAAACAATGCATAACTTTACCAAGGACAAATTCTCTTTTAAATTTCTAACTCTTCAAGTTAAAAGATAACTATAACTCAGGAAAGTGTTATCATGAAATAAAATTGCCATGACAGAAATGTAAAAAATAAATAAATAAACTTAAAAGCTCCATTGGACGCCCAGTGTTGATACTGGGTGTATTTTTATCTGTGACGATACTTCAGAAATATAATCTGACTGTACATGTACATCAGCCTTAAAATGTTTGTAGCCTTTGACCTATTAAATTCCATTTCTCTGAATCTACTGAAATTCTCAAAAAGTAATCCTAGATTTGAAAAAAAGCTTCACACACAAAGATGCACACAGCAGTATGATGTATAATAGCAACATACTGAGAGACATCCCAGCTATCCAAAAACAGGGAACTGGTTAAGTAAAATACGATACATTCGTTTGGTGAATCATTATGCAGGTATTAAATTACATTTGCAAACAAAATGTGATAACCCTGCAATATTAAACAAAATTTCCAGATAAACAACCGTACAAAGATAATTACAGTTTTGTTAAAACAACTTGTAGAATCAAAACCACTGTGAAGAAATCCACTATCACTAAAAACTTGAAAAATAGTTTTACTGGGGCAATGAGAGTACAAGAATTTTTATTTTTATTTTACTTTCTTACATTCTGTAAGTGTTATTAACAAGCATATATTATTTTAAAATGTAAAATGCTTGCTATTTTTAAGAGGAGAGCCAGGAAATATAAATCTGCTCATGCTTCGCCAACAGTGAAGGAGACGAGCCAGTCTTATGCTAGGCCAGTGCTGTCCAGAACAGCACACAACTATTTAAATTTAAATTAATTAAAATGAAATAAAACTAAAAACTTAGTTCCTCGACCACACCTAATACAAGTCTTCAATAGTTGTATACAGCTAGTGGCTACTGTATAACAGCAGAGAGAACATTTCCATCAACCCAGAAAAATCTACTGGAAAGGGCCGCTCTAGATAATTGGCACAAATTCTTGGAGGACAAAAACCCCACAGAGAGGAGGGAGATCCATGAGTTGGTCTATGCTGAACCAGCAACTATCTTACAGGATAGAATACGCTCTACAAATGAGTGGCTCTGGGACTCCTGGGTGGCTCAGTGGGTTTAGCCTCGGACTTCAGCTCAGGCCATGATCTCACAGTTTGTGGGTTTGAACCCCGTGTCGGGATCTGTGCTGACAGCTCAGAGCCTGGAGCCTGCTTCGGATTCTGTGTCTCATTCTCTCTCTGCCCCTCCCCCACTTGTTCTCTGTCTCTCTCTGTCTCTCAAAAATAAATAAATGCAAAAAAAAAAGAATTAAAACAAAACAAATG
Source organism: Neofelis nebulosa (assembly GCF_028018385.1). NCBI lineage: Eukaryota > Metazoa > Chordata > Mammalia > Carnivora > Felidae > Neofelis > Neofelis nebulosa. The sequence goes on from NC_080787.1 coordinate 149,792,070, forward strand.
AGTGGCTCTGGGTCAGTAGCAAACTATCGACCATTATCTTATGTATTTTAACTAGTTTCCTGGGATGTCATTTCTGATAGCTAATGAATTCGCACAAACAGCATGTCTCTTAGAAGTTTAGAGACTTGAAAAATCTAGAACTCATGCTACAATGGAACAGTTCCACGAACAGGCAGCCTTCTCAGAGAGTAAATAAATGTGTCTTTGTATTGTAAACAGCTCATTTCGGAGAGGCAGAAACACAGGAAAGAGAAAGAGAATTTTGGCAATAATATTTTTCAAACATTTTTCCTTTTAAGAATTTCTAGAAAAGGAGGCAAAAATGAAGAAATTCTTCCAAAAACCAGTACCACTTTGTAGTATCGAAATCACTTAAGTAGATACATATTTAATAGTGGAAAAACATACACCTTTCTTTGAGAAAGTAGTCTAAAAGCAGTAAGAATACAATTCACTGCTCATCATTAATGCAAGTTTTGTCTACCGCAATATTTCATGTAGCTGCTAGTTCATTCCATATTACGCATTTCCCATTAGAATGTTTACTTAATTTTCTTGATTTACCCTCATCATTGTATAAAGATGTTCCAATCAATTTTAAATTAATAGGCTGCCTTCATTTCAAATATGCAGACTGCATTTTACTGACATATTGTGAACACTACAAAAGGCTGATTATCTTTGCTGGAGTATGCCAAGATCCTCTGATTTTTCAGCATTTTCTACCCTTGAGATTTAAAACTCAACTCTTTGGCCAAGAAAATCAAGGCAGCATAAACTACAACTATTAAGACTTAAGTTGCATTTAAAGTGTTTTAATTCCCCACAGCTTTCTATACAATTCAGAAATCATGTATATTTTTAAAGGTTACTAAATGTTCCTTAGAGGTGGGAATTTTATGCCCACAGCAATTTATATCAGTGAATAATCCTTAAAGTGTAAGTGAAATGATTGCCTTTAAAATGTGTCTATTAAGGGAGTCGGCATAGTCAGGAAAAAAATAACAGCATTTGGAGTCAGAAGGCTTGGATTTGATTACTCTGTTGAGTCTTTAACCTGTTTCCTTATCAGTAAAATGGGGCTAGTGGAAAGGCATAATTCAGAGGGGATGGTTGTGGTGGTGATACAGGGCATCACACAAGGGGCAGGTTATTTATTTTAAATTCTGATCAATGTTAATTAGGTAAATTATTTAAAACAAAAACACACCAAAATGGCTGTGATTAAAAACAAAAACAAGAAAATAAGTATTCCTTTGAACCAAATATGCCATTAAATAGATCTTTCTGGGACTCTTAAAATGTAACTTAAAAATAAACATGCTGGGGCGCCTGGGTGGCGCAGTCGGTTAAGCGTCCGACTTCAGCCAGGTCACGATCTCGCGGTCCGTGAGTTCGAGCTCCGCGTCAGGCTCTGGGCCGATGGCTCAGAGCCTGGAGCCTGTTTCCGATTCTGTGTCTCCCTCTCTCTCTGCCCCTCCCCCGTTCATGCTCTGTCTCTCTCTGTCCCAAAAATAAAATAAAAAATGTTGAAAAAAAAATTAAAAAAAAAAAAATAAACATGCTTATAAAATAGACTTAAAAAGATCTGCAAGTTATGTAAATTGCCTCTGTCATAATTGTTAAATCGGCAGGTTCTGACATCCTTCTGCCTATATTCAAATCAGCCCCACCACTGACCAGCTGTGGACCTGGGACAACTTACACTTCTGAACATTAATGCTTACCCGTGGAATAAAGGGGATGACACCAGCTTCATAGTGCTGTTGTGACAGCTAACTTACAATGCTATGAAGATACCGCACAGAAAATGTGTATGTGAAGGATCAATAAATGTCTACAGTAATCTTCACAGCACGGTTGGTCCTGAACACTGTGTTGGCAAGTCCTCTGGCATCTCTTCTTGTAAGGGCACTAATCCCACCAATGAGGGCCCCACCCGCATGACCTCAACTAACTGAATCACCTCCCAAAGGCCCATTACACTAGGGGGTTAGGGCTTCCGCAGATGAATTTGGGCTCAGTGGGACCCAATTCAGGGTAAAGCAGCAACTGACAATGGATTGGTACTGAAAATGGGCAGTACAGGGCAACTGTTTCATAACCTTGACCAGCCAGAGCTAATTTACCTTTGTAAAAATAGGATAAACAGAAAAGAAGGATTTAAACTACATTTCTGAGAACAAGGTGGAAGGAATAGACAAACATCTACGAGTCTTTTCTGGGGGAAGAGCTGCCTTCTACTTTTTCTTTGTGGGAAAGAGATGAGATGACGCTGGATAAATTTAAGGTAATGTTCATGTATTGTCATCATTCTTTTTAATGTAGTCATCATACTGCAGAGGCTATCTATCCTAAAATGATGAAAAAGTAATCACACTGTTGATTATGAACAATCTATATGAAATACAAAAAAATTAACCTTCTGAGAAATTATAACAATTTGTTATTGAAGACACGTATGCAAATTTTTCCACCTGTATTATTTTTTTTATATAGGCCGAACTTAGCAGGGATCTCTAATTATCAGAACAGTGGGATGGCTTAACAAGGGTGTTGCTGGCCCACAAAGGCAATTTGATTCTCAGCATGACTGCGAGAATGACAATTTACAACCTCCAGCAACAAGTAACTAGGAATATTAAGGTCTTATTAATTTATACAATGGAACGCACATCTCTCCTAGACTAGAACAACAGAAAAGGAACATCTTGAGTACCCTTATATCAATACTACACTTATTATATGGCGCTGAATTTGGAATACAAACACCATGTTGGATTCTAACAGTTATGAGGCACTTGAGACATACCTGTGATCAAGGTATCTGTTATAATCATGCTGTTCAAACCAGAAAAGTATTTCACTTAAATAAGCAGCCTGAATTAAAAATGAAGTCACAAGGTAAATACCTGAGTTAAAAATGGTACTTGCTGCTTTATAGATGGATAAATTTCATAGACAAAATGTTAACTGAAAGAAACCAGACATCAAAGAAAATACAATGTGCGATTCCATTTATATGAAGTTCAAGAACAGGCAAAACTAACCTTCGGGGATAGATGTCAGATGGCAGTTAATTTTGGTGGGGGTATTGATTGGGAGAGTACACGAGGGAGCCTTCAGGACTGTTAGAAATATTCTTCATCTTAATCCGAGTGGTGGTAACAGGGATGTATGTGTATAGAAAAACTCCTTGAGCTCTACACATAAGATATGTGCATTTCACCGCCTGTATGATATACCTCAATTAAAATGAAAAAAATAGATCTATAGTATAACTAATAAAAATGAATAATAGATCCATAGCACTAGAAGACTACCTAATAAATACACAATAGTGTTATCTTAGGTAAAACGAAATTTCCCACTGTAACTGGAGTAAGTTCCAAGCGTGCACCCACTTAGGATGTTTTAAAACCCATCTCCTTCCAGCACAGCATTACACACTTTACATTTCAATGTGGCTACAAGTCCTAATCCTCCTGCCACGTAAGCCAGGCTATTGATAAAACAATTGCTGCCCCTGTAAAGACTTTTATTTGCTCTCATTGCCTATCAGCTTAATACAAAGAAGAAAATATACTTGAAAGGGATCAAGTTCTATAAACAAGACTAAATGATTACGGAGCAGGCATCTTTATAATTGTGTTTTTACCTTTTTTTCCCCCGAGTTGTTTCTCAAGGAGTACAGCTGAAATTGAACCATAAAGCTTAGCCTGACAGAAAGGCATTAGCTTACCCCACTAAACCACAAAGATAGGAGAGACAGTTATTTATGAAGAAACACTGTTTGCTATTATCCTTCTGAGATTCTACAAAAGGGCTAAATATTGATGCATTTCCAAGTCACCTTTCCCCCACTTCTTGTATTAACAAGCAGGCGTATGTCTTAGATGCTCCTAATTTGTCAAGATCAGGTGAGCAGAACTGTTGTACAGAACACACTGTTCTCATTCCTACAAGGGCTCTGTAACCCTGCAGGTTATTAATAATTCATGGGTCTTTCTTAGTTCACAACAGGGGCATTACTCAGAGGGCATCACTCTTATTGAAAGAAGTTAACGGCAATGGGCAGACAAACAACACACAAGTCAAACAAGAAGAAGTCCCCTATGAATCTGTGGACATTTAAGACTTGTTAAAGAGCTCCAATTACTATAGCTCCCCTATCCCTGACAAAAAAAAAAAAAGTGCCCAGCATTCTTCACCTATATTTATACTGCCTGTTGGATTGAATCTACCATTTTTAGAATTATATAAGTTGTATTAACACCGCAATTCTTTTAAAATCATTTCACTGTATGTTGGAATAGCCAATGCTACTGGGTGTGCTTATGTTCTCTGTTTATTGGATTAGTTTCTACAAACTCACCTTTTTGGCAAGAATATGACATCCACCATAACACTGGAACTTTGGGGTTCCGAGTTATTTATTCATCAAGGAAATGCATGGAGGATCCCAATATCTTTATGATTGAAAACAAACAAGTCTCCAGGAAAAAGAACCATCTTTTATGGTCCTCCTCAATATGTTTAGTCCCCTGGGTAAAATGTAGACCCATACTCTATAAAATCCATCTAAAATAAAAGGAGTTATGGTCTCTGAAGCCTAAACGGAGAATCAGGCTAGAGTTTAAGATAGTAGAACATGGCAAACCCATGGCCTGTGACTGAATGTCCAGCTCAAAGGCATCTCAAAAAAAAAAACAGAGCAAAATATTGCTATGCCTAACATGCATATGGGGTGTGGTCACGGACTTCAGACCCATGGCAAAAATCAGAAGACGACTCAGAATAGGATGTATTTCTTCCTCTACGTACAAGACATTCTTGCTGATTAAATCAGCATTTTCTTTTCTTAAAGATGTATTTGAGGAAATATTGATCTTATTTAGAATGTAATACAAATCAAGTTTCAAGAAAATTGTGAACTTTCTGGATATCAGTAAAAAGCAACCTTGCTCTAGCTAAAAATAATAATACCTGAAATTTACTGAGCACTTGCTCTGTGCCAGATACCAATCAAAGCACTTTGCATATAGTAACACATTTATACTGCTCACAAAAACTCTAGGTACTATCATTACCTCCATTTCACAGATAGGAAAACCAAGCAGACGCAGAATGGTTAAGTAATTTGAGCACAGACACACAGCCAGCGAATACTGAGGCTGCCATTCAAACGTAAGCCATCCCTCCTCAGAGCCCGCACTCCCACACCGATGCTCTGTGCCTCTCTACCAGTGTGCTCCACGGGAAAGCATCATCAAGGAAAGGAAGTGCCTTCTACTCATCAGCAAGATGGAATCAATTTGGGGTAGGACACCTTACATGGATTCTGTACAAAATAAATAGAAATTCACCTCCACGATCGCTACATAAACGACAAGCTGCCCAGCGATGAGCAGAGGAGTTCCAAGGACTGACAAAGAAAAATGTTTTAGACAAGCTGTGAGTGAGGACAATCCTTGGTAATAAAAAATAATGGATATCACATCAAATTGGGAAAAAACTGATCCTACAACCATATTCTGTTTTCATCCCTTACGTGAAATTGGCATCTTTGGAGTCTGTGGCTCCTTAAGTCTCTAACTACGTCCAATCAGATGTTCATCTTTATTTCTTCTTTTACTAGTGAAATGCTCCAAGACAGACTAAGTATAGAAATCAAGAGATCTTTGAAAAACCCTTGTTTTGTTTTGTTTTACTGATAATTACAGGTTTTAAATTCTACTGATTTGATGGGTACAGAATAAAATTAAAAGACTTCTCTCTTAGCACTGAATGTTAAGCCTTCATATTGCCAGGAATAATTTTGGTCATGAAGGATACGATGTCCTGAAAAAGTGAATCTTCACTACCAATAGTGTAATCACTTACCTGGGGTATGTCCTTCCTATTGACTTCTTTCAGAATAAACAGAACTTTACCAGAATCAAGGTGAGTGCATTATTTATTCTCCATATGTGATAAGCAATAGATTACTAGTATGGAATCTTTTCACAAATACACAAAAAGCTTCTTTCAGTAAAAGCCCTTACTATATCTAAAGATACAGTTATAAATGTACAGCCAGAGCATTTCAATCAGGTAATTATAAAAGTATTTTTCTCAATTTACACACACTTAAAATAAATATGAAATACTGCAGCACCACGTACTTTATTTTTCTCAGGGAATTAGAACTACATGTGACTATCTCATAATAGGGACTGCTATACAGCATGTTGCATAACGGATTAGTGCCAGAAAATGTCAACTTCTTGCATAATTTCAGGAGAATGTCCCAAAGAAAATAAAAAGTGTAGCCTCAAGATTTCAAGATCATAATTGTCAATATGATTAAATGCAGTGTTCCTCCAGTTATCCTATTAGATAACCCAAGAAAAAAGGTTTTACAGTTAAAGAAGTTTGGATAACACCTGAAGAATCAAAAAATGCTTTATCTTATTAAAGGTTCTGAGAAGTCCTGCTTTAAAAAAAAATAATAAAAAGTTAATTCTCTTAAACCCATGTTTCTCAAGCTCATTTGACCCATAGCCTTTATAACCTCATTATCAAACCATTAAAAGTTCTAGGGGCGCCTGGGTGGCGCAGTCGGTTAAGCGTCCGACTTCAGCCAGGTCACGATCTCGCGGTCCGTGAGTTCAAGCCCCGCGTCAGGCTCTGGGCTGATGGCTCGGAGCCTGGAGCCTGTTTCCGATTCTGTGTCTCCCTCTCTCTCTGCCCCTCCCCCGTTCATGCTCTGTCTCTCTCTGTCCCAAAAATAAATAAAAAATGTTGAAAAAAAAAAAAAAAGTTCTAGAAACTAGTGATTCATTGAACACATTGGGAGAAACACATTTAGTGTTTTCCACTTAATAAAGTACTTCTACATGCATTATTCTCATTTAAGTCTTAACTTAAAACAACTATTTACCAGGAAAAAAGTTCCGCCAAATTACCGACAAGAAATGAACCCCACCTATATCACTATCATCAATGCCACTGATAAGTAATGGGAAGGAAGGTAGCTCTATGTCCCTGAAGCAGCAGTACTCTTGGGTATCCTGACACGGGAAAGGCAAATATGCCACGCAAAGACTTTGGACATTCCCCATTTTCTACTGCTATATCCCCTCCTTGCTGGGCTCTTAAGTACATAGGTAGCAGCATTTTCATGAAAGGGCATGTGCGTCTATACAAATAACAAAAATCTGCTACTTTTCAGAGGTAGGTAAGTTACTGAGAGGGTTATGACTACCTACTCAGAGACTGTTGTGGCTGTTTCAATTTAAGCCATTCTCTTTGTCTGCTCCAGCTATAAACGCATTAACAGATTCTATACAGAAATCACATTAATGGGGACTGACAGCTGTAGGGGACACATGTACAACCACTGTACTGGCAAACGTCAGGAGTGGGGACGGGAAGACTGGACACAGACGCCGGGCCAACAGACAGACAGAGCTTACACATCGAACCCAGTAGCCTTCAGAGTTGTTTTTCTTCCTTTTTGTTCTTATCAGAAAACACAGCGAGAAGTACATTGTGCACCGCAACACAAAAAACACATGTACATTCTCAAGTATTTACGTGAAACTACAACTTCATGAAACCATACGGACCTTCCTAGATGAGTTCTTTCCTTGCTGTTCTATTCCGTTAAAAAAACAAAGCGCAAAAAACGAGACATAACTTGCTGAATTAGTTTCTTGCACCACCATGAGCTCACTAGTCATACTTTGTACAGCTCTGATTCTGAAGGACTCAGAATACCCAGCAGCAGAGAAGTCAGTAGCACCCCTAAGACAGAGACAAGCTGTCTTCTGGCTCCCATCGCCTGCTGCAAATGGTGCCTTCATCCAAGCGGGGTCACATGAAACCTCAGGAATCAGGGCAGTATCTACTGGCTCAGACCTAAAGACTGAACCCTCTCTGCAGGCAATCTCATCCGAATATGTTCCAGGAGCTTCCTTACCTCAGGACCAGTGCCACTTCCTGTGATTGTGGAGCGACATGTTGCATGACATGCAGGGGACAGTATATCCAGACACAAACATACTTCAGCGCATTGAAGACGGAAGAGGAAATCCAGGATTGGAAACTCTTCCAGAGAAGCCTGTCCTCCCTCTCCTTTCTTCCACCCCACTCCTCCCCAACTCGTTTTCACTAACACATCAAGGACAGTCTCGTTTATGTCCTACCTCTGCTTGTACCGGCCACCATAGGAAGCTCAGGATTCGGCTGACTCTTCATTCTCCAGGCTCTGATTCAGTGAGGTGAGGCTCGCTCTCACTCCGTATTTCCTAACCCCCTTTCTGGTTTTTATTTTTCTCCACAATATTATCAGTATCTAGCATGTTGTATATTGTACTATGTGATCCTATAAGCTCTTTGAGGGAAGGCATTTGTCTTTGTTTCATTCACTTATATCGGTGCTTAGCACACTGCAGGCACAGAGTAAATATGTGTTGAAAGAGAAAGAGAGAGAAGTGGGAGAGAATAAGAGAGAGAGAGAGAGAGAGAGAGAGCGAGAGAAAGAAAGCAAAGGACGAAGAAGCAACAAAGAGAGAGCTAATGTGCCATCTTCAATCCCCTTAAACTTGTACCGCCTGGTCTGAGAACTAACCTGAACTCTATTTCTACAGAATCGGAACAGGCATTGGTCTCCCAGAAATCTCCAGAAGCCATGCTAACAATCCCTTAGCCAAGCGATAAGGCCCACCCTGCAGAGAACTACGGCTTCGGTTAAGTTTGGGAATTCCTTAACCTTGCCCCCTCCCCACTTCAGCGGATTATAATCCTGAATACAGCAGGATTATATTTCTATCAGAAATGTTTGTTGCTTACAAAACAGAAGCAGCCAAGCCAAGATGGAAAATGCAAAGGAAAACTGAAGAAAATGAGATAATGCCATGAAAAAGAGAAGAAACCTAATTTATGGAAATGGCTTTCTTTTGGAATAAAATTACAAAATATTAGAGAAGGAAGAAACCTCAGACATGCTGTACATCGTCATTCCTCCTCACTTTAAAAAACAGAAAACCGAGGCCTAGAGATTTACAAATAGCTAATAACACTGAAATGAGCACCTGTACAGACATTCTGAGGGATTCTTCCTCAAAGGCACCAGTGAGGGGCAATGAAAGTACTCGCTCTGTCATCATCTTGAGAAGATAAAGGTTGCTAAACAATGACGTTGGCTCTGCTCCTTGACCCTATCTTCCACTGCAACATCACTACAGCCCTCTGCTCTGCCCCACCCCGATTCTGGCTTCAGGTAGAGAGCAGAGAAGGATCCAAGTGCTCAGCTTAGGAACCTGAGTGTCCAGTTATGGAGATTTTATTGTTACTGGTTTCCTGGCACCAGAAGTCCGGACTGAGTCTACAAACCCTATTGCATAGGCCCTTATACCTGGGACTCTGGTTCCAACTATAGTCTGAGCCATGAGCCATGTGCCTGTGTATCTCATTCCCCAGGTTTCTACCCCTTTATGATCACTGATCTTTGTTTTCAAGACCTCATCCAGACAGCCCAACGTGGATTTCACTGCCCTGTGTGTTAGCATGGATGTGTGCTGTGCTGTGTAACTTAGCAGACCTGGGGTGTCCGAATACCATATACTCCTAAATAAAGGACTGGTCCTTTAATTGCTCCTGGGACATAACCTCTAAGCTCTTGGAATATCTAAGTGTCGTTTAATACCTGAAGCCTTCAGACACCCCACACAGTTTATGCTAACAATGTGATTTATGGTAAACATTCATTTTTGTTCACCTGGGGCCTGGACCACACTATTAGTTTGGCTTCTGGAGGGCCTGGAGATCGAGTAACTAAGGTCAGCCATGCGGAAGGCCCCTGTCTACAAAGTTCCTGGACACCAGGCTTACAACAATCCACACATGTCACACATCCTTGCTGGGAAAATTAAGCACCGTCCACAAACCCCCCCTGGGAGAAGACAAGTGGAAGCCTGCCTATGGTGTCATCTGTACTCTGCCATATCTTCCTCTTACCTTTGTCCTTTTGATCTCTTTGTCACTGTAATAAACCATAACTGTTGAGTATAACAGCCTTTCTGAGTTGCATGAGTACTTTAGGCAAATAATTAAAACTGAGGGTGGTCTTGGGGCACCTGGGTGGTTCAGGTAAGCATGCAACTCTTGTTTTGGGCTCAGGTTACGATCTCACAGTTCATGGGATCCAGTCAAGCATTGGACTCTGTGCTAGAGCCTGCTTGAGATTCTGTCTCTTCTTCTCCCTGCCCCTCCCCTGCTTGGCGTGCTCTCTCTCTCTCTCTCTCTCTCTCTCTCTCTCTCTCTCTCTCCCTCTCCCTCTCTCTCTCTCTCCCTCCCTCCCTCCTTCAAAATAAATAAATACACTTAAAGGGTGGTCTTGGAGACTCCAAGCATGGACAAGACTCTCTTTCCCCACAATATCTGCATGTGCCTTGTTATCCAATTCCTCGGCCGTGCCCACTCTCTTAATTATAGGAACCAAAGTAAAATGAATGAATGAGACTGACCAAGGGCAAACTAGATCAGTTTCAGCTTATTTACCTGATGACTATGTTTCAGGTAAGAGGTTGTGCCTCATAATTAAACCCTGTAAGATTTATGTGCCCACAGGTGGTGCCTGGAGCGGCCATCTTGCTTTTTTTCCCGACCCATCTTGTCTCATTCGTCGCCTTACAACATCTGCCACTACAGCTGCATCCTCAGTAGAGATAACGTGCTGATCCATCCAAACATTCATCACAAAGGTGTGAGAATCAAGAAGGCACGTTGTTAGTTCCGCTTTTGGGAAGGAAGGATGCTGAGAGTTTGTCTTCAGGTTTTCCTCTTAATATGGTTTTAGGTCGACACCGAGCAGCTCTATGAAGAGCTGTCCGAAACAGATGTGAGGGGTAGAGCAGCACTGGATGCAACGACCATCTCTCTGATAGTCTCTTCCCCAAATGTATTAAAGGGATTCAACTTGGAAAAGGAGAATTATCCAACCATTAGATTTCACTCCTCTATCACCAAAATATAAGATGCCAATAGCTGTTTTTGCTTCTAAGCAACTTTAGTTATCGACACACAGATCCCTCAAAATATTCCAAATCACCACCTGGGACCTCAGAACTCCTGGTGCCTAATAAAGTTGAGCTGCAGCTGTTTTGAAAGAGCTATTTGAAGAGGTGCACAGTGACTGAAAGAATGCAACAAGGAGCCGATACCAGGAATAAGTCAGACAGTTCAAACTGCACATGGATTTTAATGACACACCTGTGGTACTGAATATACCCGCCACCTTCACCCCTTCAAGAAAATGTGTCCATTGACCTTGTGCAGCTCCAGGGATGAACACTCGAGAAACTTGGTGCTTGTGGATGTGTTAGAGTTCTGGGAGGCATTCCAGGCAATAGCTGTAATCAGTAGGTTAATCCTGACAGCTTCCCTCATTCTACATGCCAGAGATAAGGGTAATAATCACGGCAATCGGCAGAACAAGAGGCCTTCAGACACAGAACTAAAGAGGAAAAGTAAGCAAGCTTGATGCACGTGTTTCATGGTGGCCTTGGAAACCTGCCTATTTGCACAAGTGTCCCCTAGACACAAAATGAACAGATGGGTACTTCTGAGCTTCTGGAATCCCTGAAAGTTTCTCCAAATTAAATTGTATCACTCCTAAGAGAACTCATAGTCCTACAAGAATTCAGTGCCCTGTGAAAAACCTAAGAACACACTGAAAAATTGTACATAAGTCAAATTGAGTTAAATTTTAACCTTTCATTGGTAAAAAAAAAAAAAAAAAAAAAAAAAAAAAAAATCAGTATCTGGTATAGAATTATTTAACTTGATTTGAATTTAATTCCATTTCATAATACCTTTTTTTGAAATGTAATGATACATTACATGTTAAATGGTCTAAGATTTCCAAAATAGACCCAGAGCAGGTTTCATGTTAAATGTGAAGTTTTAATCCAAAAGGAATGTGCTTCATCTGGATTTTCTGTCAGGCCTACATTCATTTTTATAACTAACAAATAAAATTTAGTGCCACAATCATGAAGTTAATGAAGTTGTAGCCGGATTTGTCAGTATGCTTTCTGGCTCTAAAGCTTTGAACTCAAATGCCAGTAACTGTCAATATGCTCCTATCACGTCCACACCCAGCACCTGCACCACAAGTCAGTGTCATCAGCAGACAGAAATGAGAAGAAATTGAACATATTTTATGGCTGTTCTGCTTGAGGGAAGAAGAATAAGGTAAATCAATACTTCTTGTCATTTCCTGAAAATACTATATTCTCCAAGACATTTAGCCAGCATTTGCCCATTTAAGCAAGGACAAAAACATAAAAAGAAAGTTTTTAACTCAGAAAATTAGCACGTCAATATTTCTGGGTCACAGAAATTGAAGTCATATCAAGCATTAGTTCAAAATCTAAGTTAAATACACTCTCAAGGTTGGTTGCTCTCCGTAATGGTAACTATCATTAAGAAAACCTAAAATTTCTGGAATGAAGAGTCATATTTAACATCTTGTTATTGCTACTGAAATATTACTAAGTTTATAGCCCCATTTAAGAATGCCAAGACATGACTTTTTTTGTAAAATTACATCTGCAAAAACATTCTATGTCTTACAGGGTATATTTTCCCCATTCATTGTTCCATCAATTCAACAGGAAATTTTTCACAAAATTCTACTTTACTGTTCAATATTATTTCTGACCTTTGGAAGTGGGTATGTCTCAGTTACCCAGCCACATCATATGTACATTTAAAGAGGACAATGTAGGGGCGCCTGGGCAGCTCAGTCGGTTAAGCCACCAACTTCAGCTTGGGTCATGATATTGTGGTTTGTGAGTTGAAGTCCCGCGTCGGGCTCTGTGCTGACAGCTCAGAGCCTGGAGCCTGCTTCAGATTCTGTGTCTCCCTCTCTCTTTGCTCCTCCTCTACTCATGCTCTGTCTCTGTCTCTGTCTCTGTCTCTCTCAAAAATAAACATTAAAAACAATTTTTTTAAATAAAAAGAGGACAATGTAAAAGTTGAGTTCAGAGAGACCCCCAGTGATTTTTCATAACTTAGGAAATTAATTCTGAACCTGAGAAAATTATAATTGGTCCTGGGCTGGAAAACATAAGTCATAACTGTATAAATTAAAGAGGCTCCAAGCAATACTTAGAAATATTAAAAACATTATAGAAACATATGGTCGAAATGGAAGTACCTGGAGTTTAGAGTTGGAGCAACTATAGTCCAATCTTGGCTAACCTCCCACTGACTCCTGCTCTTCAGCAGGTTTTTTTTTTTTTTTTTTTTAATGTTTATTTTTGAGAGAAAGAGACAGAGCGTGAGTAGGGGAGGGGAACAGAGAGACGGAGACACAGAATCTGAAGCAGGCCCCTGGCTCTGAGCTCTGAGCTGCAGCAGAGAGCCCAACGTAGGCCTGGAACCCAAGAACCATGAGATCACGACCTGAGCTGAAGTCAGACACCCAACCAACTGAGCCACCCAGGTGCCCGAGCAGTTTTTACCTCTCTGAGCCCAAGACTACTGTTTACACAATGGCAATATGCAGAATGCATGGCTGTTTTGAAGTTTAAATGAGCATCTACCTACGTGCAATGTCTGATACAAGGTGTTCAGTAAATGTCATTTCCTTTCTTTCTACAAATAAATTGATTACAGAAAACACTTTGAAGAGAGAGGAGGATGGGAGATAAAGAGACTGGTAGAGAGCAATAATAAAATAAAATAAAATAAAGTAAAATAAAATAAAATAAAATAAAATAATAAAATAAATAAAATAAAATAAAATAAGATAAGATAAAATAAATACAGAAGATATCCCAGTAGCAATGATCTAAAGATTGTGGAAATAAAAAAATAAAAAAAAAAAGGTTTAGGGAAAAAAAAAACATAAAGAGCTAGATCATTAAAATGTTTGTTTTTGAGGCCAAGGAGTTCAATTCTAAATCCTAAGGCAGATGTGGCTCTGCAAACATGGGGGAAGGCCATGCCCATGAGAGAAAGAAGCAAGTTCAAGCCCTGTTTGGATTGTGGGTTTCTTTATGAAACTTGATTTAAGAGTTGGTGGACTTTTTCCTATGCCCCTGACTAGACTTCAATGTCTGGGAATAGAAAAGCCATTTGGAAAAGCATCCATTTGTTTGTGGGAAAATTAGACACTGGATTCACTGAACTGTTTATTCAAATAATTTGTGATAGTAAGGACTTTAAAAAAGCAAATTTTAGGGGTGCCTGGGTGGCTCAGTTGGTGAAGCGTCCAACTTCGGCTCAGGTCATGATCTCGTAGTTCATCGGTTTGAGCCCCACGTTGGGCTCTGGGCTGACAGTTCAGAGCCTGGAGCCTGCTTTGGATTCTGTGTCTCCCTCTCTCTCTGTCCCTCCCCCATTCACACTCTGTCTCTCTCTCTCTCTCTCAAAAATAAACATTAAAAAAAATTTTTAAATAAAAAAAGCAAATTTAAGCAAATCCCTGAGATTACATTATTTCATCCATAAATATTTCAGAATGTATCTCAAAATGGTGAGGGCTCATTTAAAATATACAAAAATACCATTAACACACTAAAAACTTAACAATATTTCCTTAATATCAAATTAGTATTCAAATATGTTCCACTGTCTCGTAATTTTTTTTTAACAGATTGTTCAATTCAGAATCCATATGTTTGCTTCCAAACAGTCTAGGTGTGGGGGACCGGGGCGGGGGTGGGGGGGGAGGGTGGTGGGAGTACAGACTAATGAGGTTAAAGTTGGGTGGGCAGCACGTGGGAGTTCATTACATTGTTCTCTCAACTTCCACATAACCTTCATGCTTTTGATAATAAAAATGTTTTATGTTTTCTATAAGAGAATATTAAACACAGAGAAACATCAACAACAGAAATAGAAAAATACAAGTAGTAAGTAGTGTTTCCTATGTATGCTACGGCAGCAAAAGTTGGGAAGCATCTGTTCAAGCAATAGTTTAGGCTTTTGTTGAAGTTCAGTGCAAACCTACTTAGAAAATTGCAAAAGCTACTAAAGAAGGTTTTGAATCGATTTTACATATCTATTTTTAGTGACTGTTAGCAATTTGATAATCTCATTTCTTGAGGGAGGAGTGCTTGTTAAAAATTAAAATTCCCGGTCCCTTTTCATTTCTTCCACTATATTCTGTCGGATGAATGATGTTCTTACGTCACCACATAGGAAGAAGTAGACAGTTGAGGATGAGAAGTCATGAAGAACACGAGCCAGGAAGAAGGTAGAGATGACACTTAGATACTTTCCTAAGCTGCTTTGCCCGTTTTGGGGATCGGCAATCATAGGAACCCCCAGGGATTTGGCATGTATGTTTCGATCTACACATGTTAAGAAAAAGCCTGCTTTTTAAAGGATGCTTTTCCTCCTCCTTGCTTGAACATCCCAGCAGATGTGACGGTGGGTTCTAGAAGAGGATCAGCGTATATAAAGCATCTGTAACTATGCCAAATCCTGCTGGTTGACTAGTTCCTATCTTTTTTCCCTTTCTTCTTGCTAATAGAACCCCAATAGCATCACTGGGGGGTGGCAGTGTGCCTAGATTTTTAAAGCTATATTTTCCAGCCAACGTTGGCCATGGGACACAGTCTGTATTACTGAGATACAAATGGAAGTCACTGATAGGCCGAGAGGAAAGCCCTTTTAAGGGGATAGTAAGCTGGTTCGCTACTTTTTGCTGCAAGTTCTTTGCTGCTCTTGGTCTTGCTGTCTATGATTCTACATGCTGGCTGGAGTTCAAGAACCATCACATGAGCATGAGAACTCCAGTCAAGCCCTAAAGATTGTAGGTACCAAAGCCAAAGGGCCTCACTTTTTTGACTCCCCTGGCAAGAAAGACTGAGTTTCTTCCCATGGACCCTATCCAACTACAGGTCCTGTACTTGGCTCTAGGCTAAAAGCTTCTGAGACTGGAGGGGGGCACCCGGGTGGCTCCATCAGTTAAGCGTCCATCTTCGGCTCAGGTCATGATCTCGTGGTTCGTGGGTTCGAGCCCCGAGTCGGGCTCTGTGCTGACAGCTGGGAGCCTAGAGCTACTTCAGATTCTGTCCCTCTCTCTTCTCTCTCTCTCTCTTTCTCTCTGCTCCTCCCCCTCTCACACTCTGTCTCTCTCAAAAATAAACATTATTTTTTTTAATTAAAAAAAAAGCTTCTAAGACCAGAACATATTTCTATAGCCTCCTATCTCCTCTCCTCCAAGCCAGTGTACACTAACCACCAGTCCTTCTGCTTCTCTTTACTCTTGAGTACTTCTGAGCAGTTGTTTTTGTATTATGCTCAGGTTTTTCTGGCTGTTTCCTCTTAGGGGGAAGGGAATTCCAGTAGAGTTTTAGTCCCTCATACTTGGAAGGAAGCAGAATGCCTTAAATTTTACTCCTACCTAAACCCAACCAACCTCTAGAATGTATACAATCTATAAGAGGTTTCTTGATCAGAGAGTGGTACTCATAAATCAGCCCCAGTGGCGGAAGTTCAGAGATAATGGTACTTCAACGTTTTTTGAAGAGCTCTTCATTGTCCATTAAAAGAATTTTTTAGCCATTCTGTAATTACTATTAAATTACTCCCATGAATGGTTTAGGATTATATAATGGTTGGTATTAGCTGTACGTAACCACCAGAATAGAAACAAGGCTATAGGGGCCTTATATGTCAAATGTTTCAGATGATTATATGTATTATAACTCACCAGATTCATATCAACTACCAAGCAACAAGCAAAGTGTGGAGAAGATATTGAAATATTCTTGCCTTTTTAGAATCTTACTGGAGGGGTGGGGGAAAAAGACCTACAATGAAGGAAAAAATCAATTGAAATCAATATATAATCAAATGTTGAAATATGGAGAAAAAAATATGTGCCAAAAATCTGCCACGTTATGACAAAATATACAAGGTTAACAGTATATAACTGAATCAACTCTTTCTAGCTACTGTGATGAAACCCTGACTAAATAACATCTAGTAAGTTGTGGAACATGATAAGTATATTCAGTACAAAGGAGATTACCAATAAGTTAGGCTTACTAGAGTAAAAGATGAATAAGAAAAATATTAATGTATAATCTTTTCTTTGCCTATATCTCCTCACATTTTACTTTCTAACGTCATATATGAAATAAAAGCTAATTTTAAGAATATAAATTACTCCGGCACGCCTGGGTGGGTTAGTCGGTTGAGCATCCAACTTTGGCTCAGGTCACGATCTCACGGTTTTTGGGTTTGAGCCCTGCGTCGGGCACTGGGCTGACAGCTCAGACCCTGGAGCCTGCTTCGGATTCTGTGTCTCCCTCTCTCTCTCCCCCTCCCCCACTCATGCTCTGTCTCTCTTTCTCAAAAATAAATAAACATTAAAAAATTTAAAGAAAATAGAATATAAATTCCTCCAATGTTTTAAGTCCGAGTGATTGGAAGAATGATAAAGTCATTAATAAAAATAAGTTGGAAGAAACTGATTTGAGAAGAAGAAAAAGAGATGACAAGCTATGTTTCAAGCAGGTTCAATTTGTAAAACCAGCAAACAATCGCAGTCGTGTCCACCATTTTGTGTCAGTACAGGCGAAATAGCAAATGCTTTGATGACAGAGACTTGACTATTCACACCAGAACTCCACCTGCTTCTTCGTTTGGTGGTCTTCAGCAAGATTCTACAATTTGGCTTCCTTGATTGCAAAATTAGGATCACAACATCAAATTACAGGATTATATTTTGAGAATTAAGTGGCCTAATTCAAGTCAAATACAGAAAATAGTAGGTATCAAATGTTAATGCCACTCCCTCCCTTCTTCCTAGTCTTTTTGAAACCCACTGTAATTCTGTATGAGTCTCTACTTCAAACTAACCCATTTCCTAACCATCCTTCAACGTCATTCACTCCTATCAATCACATATCCTTTACTCCTCTTCTTTCCGTTCCTCTCAATTTTACAAATGCTTTACGTTCTTCGAGGTCCAACTCAAGATTCATCTTTCGATGAGTACACAATCACTCCAATCTGTACTGCTTTTTCCTTTGCTAAATGCTTCATGGCGTGCATTGCTAGTATTTATGTTGTATACTTATAACTTGTCTCTCCAACTAAACACAAGCTTCTAAAGAGCAGAATATGAAGGTAAAACTGTTTTGGTTTGTAAAGACTGGGACCTGGCCCTCCTCACAGATCCATACAAGCTTGCTGAATAAAGGAATCAGCGATGCTAACCATTAAAATCCAAGCACTAATATCAATTCAGATGTACCCAATAAAGTTAAACTTATAAAATGTCATTTTTATTTACTATCCATTGGTGACAAACCAAAATCAAATATGATTATCATTGAAATGAACAAGAAAAGAGCTATTGGTTTAGCCGAAAAAGCAATGCTTAAAAGTCCCTAAGAAGGGACTTTTGTAAAAGACCTTATGCCACAATATTTACTTAACACTTGCACATGAAGACAAGAATTAAAAATGGAAATAGACTCTTATCAGAATCACAAATAAGAGATTCTTGATAGAATCACAAATAAGAGATTTATGTAATATAAAAGTTTTTTTTTTTTTTTTTAATTTGAGATGTATTTTAGTCTGTTTTTTAAGTAGGCTTCTCACCCAATGCCCAATGTGGGGTTTGAACTCAGGACCCTGAGATCAAGAGTTAGATACTCTACCAACTGAACCACTGAACCTGAACTGAACCTGAGATATATTTTTAAAAATTGACTCACTGGGTCAGCACTAGAATTAAGCCTACTCCAACCATAACTTACATAAACTAGTAATCTTTTAAATGTGACAAAAACCAGTTAGTATATACAAAAGTCCAGCACACCTGTTTAATTGATCTAGGGTTGAAACAATGTAAAAAGACCGCCTGGAAAGTCACAGATCAACAAACAAGTCTTTTTTTTTTTCTTTTTTTTAAGTTCAGTGCACAACCAGACTCCATATCAGTTCAAACATCAACATCAGTTAAGACTTTATCACTGGTATTTGGGGTTAGCAAAATTACGGCTGCTCTTGTGCTTCTTTATTTCCAGACAGAAACACACACACACACACACACACACACACACACACACACACACACACCAGAATAAAACCAATAAGAAGCACATGACTATATGTGGGGAAGTGTTTCACTTATCAACAATATCCGTGTATCTTCTATTAAACAAAGTGATAAAAATCAAACCACGTTATAATGTCTTTGCAAAACTAAGTATTTTCCATAAACTGATGTGTCTTAAAATAGCTGAGCTGAAATTTTATACAATAACATTTATGCCTGCATATTAATGAACTTTGAACACTACACATTTGGCAGAGTGTTGAAATCAATGTTTCCAAATATCTGCCATGATAGATTGATTCTCTGGTTATCTAAAATCATTCCTGTGCAAGTAACTTTAAGTAGTGAAGCAACGAAATTCTTCTACTTAGAAAAAATTCATATTCTAGTTCCTCCATAGATGGTCATTGTAAAGAAGTATAAACAACTCTAATTCTAGGCTGACAATAAGCAGGGAGCAGATACACACAAAAGCTTCATTTAGACAAAATGACAAAGAAAACTACCATTTCCTGAGTTTCTCCCTCAGTCCTCCCCACCCACCACCTTGATTCTGCAAATGGAAGAATAAATTAAAGCTCCTTTCTTCTACATCAACTCCTTTGTCCTCTCAAGGTTGCCTAATCATATTCATCTCTTAAAATGAAGTAAGAAACATTTCAAAAGCCGTATTCACATTAAATCAACTTTCTGATTCGTGCATTGCAGGAATAAAGCAGTGTAATCACATCTTAAATTGGTTTACAGCAGGCTGTCTACCTTATCCTAGTGCTCAGGACTGATGAAATGAATAGTTTTAAAATAGCACTTTTTGAAATGACTGAGAATTAATAGTGCATAATTATCTCAGTGTTGACAAGTGAGAGATGTTTAACTCCTTAAATGAGCTTTCCTAATGAATCAGTGTCAGAGAAAGGCTTCATTGCCTGTACATTGTTGATTGATATCTAAGGGGATTGATTTAACCATAAAGGCATGCTAAAAGCCAATTTTAAAAATCATTTATGTAAAAACTAAATGACCCAACTTTCACTTACTAACACTTTACTTAAGATTTTATTGTAGGCTTCAACAGTATTCTACGTTTTGGACTACCAGGAAAACCTTATTCCACATCTTATCTGCCTACTAGGAACTAACTATTCAACCTTTCCCTAGAGTTTCAGAAAAACAGACTGTAATATTAGGCTGCTGAGTGTCTAGAAGAAAAAAGGTAAATATTAAACTACTGAATTTGAAAAGCAGTACAGAGACTATGTTTCTGACCTTTATATTTGAGGATTCTTTTTAAATTTTTTTTAAAAATGTTTGTTTATTTTTGAGAGAGAGAGAGAGAGAGAGAGAGAGAGAGAGAGAGAGAGGCAGTGGGGCAGAGAGAGAGGGAGACAGAATCCAAAAGTAGGCTCCAGGCTCTGAGCTGTCAGTGCAGAGCCTGATGCGGGGCTCAAACCCACAAACCGTGAGATAATGACCTGAGCCAAAGTGGGAGGTTTAACCAATTGAGCCACCCAGATGCCCCTATATTTGAGGATTCTAATGAAAGACAACTACAATAAATCTCCATTTTTTAATAAAAAATTAATACATGTAAAAAACTTATAAAAATGTTATCTTTACCACATTGAACTTTAACATTTTATATTCATACTTTGACTCTATTTCATGTGAACTCATAACTACAGTGTTCAATTCTGTGTCTTAAATCCTGTGGATAAAAACAAATTTATATTTCTAAACACCTGGAAAAGTGAAACATTCAAGAGAAACATTCTCAGCAGCAGAGCTGTGCAGATGAACATAATACAGACCAGCTCTAATTTACTCTTTGTTTTTCTGTATCTTTCACATATGCCAACTGTCTAGCTTCAGGATGTGGCAGGCACTGCCTAAGAACTTTCTACGTTCTTAGGGGCACCTGAGGGGATCAGTCGGTTAAGTGTCCAACCCTTGATTTCGGCTCAGGTCACATTACGGTTCATGAGTTCAAGCCCTGCATAGGGCTCTGAGCTGCTTGGGATTCTCTCTCTCTCCCTCTCTCTGCCCATCTCCCACGTGCACACTCTCTCTCTCTTAAAATAAATAAACTTTAAAAGAAGAAGAAGAAGAAGAAGAAGAAGAAGAAGAAGAAGAAGAAGAAGAACTTTCTATTTAATCCTCAAGACATCCAAAGAGGTAAAACAAACATTATCCCTGCTTTGCAGATGCTGGAGCTCACTGACCAGGGAGGCTCCTGTCTCAGGCACATAAATGGCAGTGGGTGGGGCCTGACCATGAACTAAGAGGACTGGGATGCAGAATGCAGGCACACTGTGGTGGCAAATGTTTTCTGGTTATTTTTCTGTCGGTAGAATGTGGAGGTGTTAGATCAAGTTCAGTCATCCCTTCATGGATTCATTACCCTCAAGAGTCAGTTTTATGCCAGCACTCTAGCAGAGGCTGGAATGCAATGGCTCACAGTGGATGTGGTCCTTCTGTCTGGAGGCCACAGATAGCCCTGGGAGAAAGGGGGGTACTGCTTTGTTACTAGGTGCCTTATTTAAGAGAGCCTGGGGGTGGATAAATTTGGGATGCAGATGCACCCCCCTGACCTAGTATCCTTTCCTTAGCATGGGGGCGGGGCGGGGGGGGGGGGGCGGAATCTGAAGAGCTTCACCCTGAGACTGAAACAGTGAGAGCAGAGCGTGAAGACACTCAGAACTAAGGTGCCCGCCCAAAATGGTAGGCGCTCCACCCAGGCACACGGGGCCCAGTGCCACCAGACATGGGGGGAGGGCAGCAGGCTGTAACCAGAATGTCCACCCAGGGAGGTGTTCTGCAGAAACAAAGGGCCTTGACATTCCTTTAGGGAACCAAGGCCTCTGGACTGCATTCCTCCCCACGTACAACCCTGCCACTTTTCCCCTGGGTGCCTCGATGGAACACCAGGAATGAAGCTAGAACTTCACTAGTCCACTTCCCAGCTTCAGTCTTCCATCTGAGGTTTCCAATCACATAATTCAGACAACACGAAAACCTCAGACCGTTCTAGGCCCTTTAGTCATATTTAAACCAGGCATCAAAGCTCACTGGACTATTTTGCTAAGCTGACCCCTTAAAATGTTTTTAGGTAAAATGACTTCTGAGGTCCAAATGTGCAGAGTTAAACCTGACTTCTTAAACCATAATTGGCTAAGAAATTGCTGTCAATGTTATTTTATGAATATTCATGAGTAAACATAAATGTGTACTAAATAGAAAAGAAAAGGTCGGACTTCCTCATCTGCATATAGGGATTATGAGAACTATTTCTTGAGAGTTATTAAATTAGTTACTGCATATGAACGAGCCTGATGGAATCTCGCATCGGCAGGTGTTCAAAGATGGTCACATTTGAATTGTAAAGCAAAAGGAATTCATATTTTATTTATATTAAAAAGATGTACAAGAGAAATAGTACTTGCATTAACCAGCCTTAAACTCTCTCCGATAATTTTATTGCATTTACCAAGTACATAGAGATTCATATTGAAAAATAAAAAACATACTGAGAACCGCAGAGTTTCAAAGGCAAAAATGTACTTCACATATTACTTTGTAGGTAATGTTCCTTTTTTGCTTTCAATTTGTTATCTTTAGCACAAAAATGAAACTGTTAAAATACAAGACGTTTGTAAGAAGTTCTGGAAATTGGCCCTTCTAACTTTCTTAACGTCTGTGATGGTAGCCCTCCACGAGCCAGTCCGATGGCAGAAAAGCACTAGCGAGGCGCTTATTGTGGGGCGTGGGGTGCGTGTGCAGTACAGAAAGACCAGGAGGTCTTAAACTGTCTTCTCCTCTCCTCAGCTCTTCAAGTGATGCCCCTGGAGATCTCCTTGCTCCCTCAGAAGAACACGATTTTAGACACAGCTGTTTGGCTATACCCCTTGCACTTGCAATTCTCTAGACTCACATCCCACACTGCGGGCTCCGTCCAAATATTCGAATCCCCACTGCTGACATCAGAAGAGCCGTTAATCAAGTGGGAACTGACGGCACTTCTTTTAGGAGACATGTTCCCAGTATAAAATCTAGATATCCCATCTCTGAATTGACATATGGCGAGCACTATCAGGCCTTTAGGAGGCAAAGAGCTGGCCTTTTCGAACTCTTTCCTCAAAATTAGGAGACTTGGAGAACAGCCTGTCAGTCGTGGAAAATCATCATCAAACACTGTGTGATGACTTGAAACCTGGTTCTAAAAAGAAAATCAAAAATTACAAAACACATTGAACAGTCTGTAACGTTTACAAGATTCTTATCTGCTCAGAGACACAGAAAGAATCAAATTATTCCCTTGGCCAGGGAAAATCCAGGTTCCCTTTTTCGGTGCTACTCTGTAACCCTCAGCCTGCCCTGTGGGAAGGTAATTATCAGGGCCAGAGGGATCATCCCTGCTGCTTGTCAGAAGGAAACGCAGGGAGCTAAATTAAGGTACTTAGAGGTAAGCTCACAGGTTGTGCAGGGCTTAGTGGTTCGACTCCTGCGGATTCTAGAGCCAAGCAGTAAATGCTCATGCTTATTCAGAGAGCAGGTACCGAAGGCAGCAGCAGAAACACAGCTTCTCAATCGTCCCCTCCAGTCCCTGCTAATCCATGGGAGTCCCACAGCTAACAACCTCAAGCGATGGCCTTAAAATACGAGTTTTCATGTTATTTCATTGCAGTGTCCTTGTACCAAAAATGTCTTTATGATGTAGTTTCCAGTTTACCTGTATGCATATGAGGACAAAAAAGACCACAGCAGGAAAGCTACTATTGTGAAAAAGAAGGACATAAAATTCAAGCAATGAATTAAAGAGGCAAATGAAGGAACTCTTTTCCTTTATTAGAAATAGAAGAAACAGATTGAGCTAATCTCCCGAGGGCCAGCAGCCGCCCCGCGTGGAACTCAGCCAGCTCCAGTCACAAAGCTCACTTAGGAGTTCTGCTCTGTGAAAAGAGAAGCCAGATGGGCTGTTTACTTTCAACAAGATAATTCTGGAGGAAATTGTTATAAGTCACAGAAACTTTTTAGCTTCATCTGCTATTTTAGCCTCTAAGCTGATGCAGAAGGTGGGGGGGAGGGTGCTATCAGGAAGGAGAGGAGAGCCATGGGAAGAGAACAGAGGAAATTAAGGAAAGTCTGGCCCAAAGCTTGGGCAGCAGGGTCTGTTGTCCAAGAGCAGAAGCCTCGAGGCCTCCCCGCCTGGACGGTACCCTCGCTCCGCCAGCCACTCCCATAACCATGGATAAGTGAGCTGATACCTCGGAGCTTCTGTATCCTCCCAGTACCATGGGGACCATACAGCGTCACGGAAGGTTGGGAAGATTATATGGCGTGATGTGGGTACAGCGCTTAAAACACAACACACAACATGAGCTCCCAATGAACACTTGGCACTATTTTTCCCTCCATAAGTTTCTCTTCTATTTGCAAAACGAAAAGAGAATCCATCACTCGTACACACACACAACTAAATCCCCAAAAGTACAGCAAGCACTAAATGTTATATTAATCTACTGACCATACTTGGTGGAATTTATATGTGTGGAAGCAAGTTACTTTACTTTGCTGTCACAGAGAAAAGTAATCCAGAAAATTTTATCCTTGGATCAAGAATTTCAAAGAGATTTTTCTACATAAAATTATTTCAAGAAAAACAGCTAGGCAATTGTACTAAGAAGTTCATTTCCCAGAAGCTTGCGATGAACATAAAAAATGCTTCCTAACTAGGAAAGCAAAATTTTCCCTATCCAGGTATAAGTAATGACTACCAGGACAAAAGTCAAGACAATCCTTATACGCACGTACGACGGAAAAGGCGTCTCGCAGCCTCATTCTCAGGATATGCAACATAGAAATATATTACTTATTAAACAAAACTAAAAGAATTCCAGTTAAGTTATGGCATCATTAGGTACCCAACTTAACCTACTTTTCTTTGTTTACACCTATAATATCATTCAACGACAACTGAGAATTCTAAGAGAATATAAGACACTCTCTGAACAAGGCAATATACAATAATGCTCAGTCCACGTGTTTACCATGTCAAGAGAAAGGAATACATTTCTAGAAAGATTATTCCACATGAAGTACTAAGATAAAAAATATTTCAGTTTTGCCTGGTTACCTCTGAATTTATTTTGAGAAAAATCACAAATAGTTGATTTCACTGCCACATAAAGGAATGAGCATCACAATTTTTTTTGTCATACATTCTCTTTCTGAAAGGGAGGATATCCCAAAGAAAGAATCAATTTAATTTTCAAAATGTATTTATGGGTTCAGATAGGACAAACACAAAAGCAAAGCATATTTAAAAACTAGAAACTCTAAAAAAATATATTACTATATTTAATTTTTTTACATTCTTGGTGACTCCACCCAGCTGTGCCCTAAGAAAACTGAATAAGTCTTTATGGTATGAACACTTGAGAAAGGATACACACACACACACACACACACACACACACACACACACACACACTAGAAACCTACAAGTTTTATGCCCTAATTACGACCAGAAAACAAACTGAAAAGAGTCTGCAAGGAAAGATAAAAAAAGTGGAAATCATATCTTTAATTATCCTTTGTAAAGTTAATATAAAATAAAATGTCCCTAAGTAGTAGAGAAAAGCAAATAACAAAGCAAGACAATTTTACATTTCAATAAAATTGGAAATGGGCAGGAGAGGTGATTTCCTTAGAAACAACCAAATAGGACTTTATGACATTGTCTAAACAGTGATGAAACATTAAATGAAATATGAAATTGTCATCTTTCTACACTCAGAAGCTCCCCAACTTTGAAAATAGCTATTATTTCATTAACCCAAAAGCCAAAACTCTAATGGCCTTTGCCATGGGTCCGACCCCATTCTGGGCAGCTTCGGAACTAACAATGCCTGTCTGTTCTGATACAGCATGAAGGAGAAGCAAAAAAGAGCTAAGCCTTGCTGGGAGAGCAGGCTGCCCCAGGCCTCTTACATCCTACATATCCTATAGAGCATGCCAAGACTACAAGGGCCTGACTGCTTTTTCACCTGGGCCATTTCTCAGAATTGCTTTTGCAGATAAGAGATAAGGCAGCCTCTCCTCCTAGACAAAGCAGGCTTGATTACTGCTTGCTTATGGCAGTGACTTCCCCCAGCTCAAAGATTCTCAGTTGCAATGCAAACTCACTGCGTATACAGCCATCATCTGGACCATGGGATTTGGGAGCAAGGCAACTGATACCAATATGCTGATACTCATGCTGCTGGTTTTACCTTAGTATTCACATCCTTTGTCTCTGACCCAGAAGTCTTATTTCTGGGCCAGCAACCATGAAATAGTACTCGCTAAATTAATAGTTTGTCAGTAGGGTAACATCAAGTCCCAGACCAGATAGTTGGGGCAAAGGGAGGAATACTGAGAGAAACATAGCTTTCTGAAAGAAAGAAAAGGGCTCATAAGTTGGGTTTGGGGATATGAAAAAGCTCACCAGAATCTACAAGCGAATGCTCTCATCAAAGGGAGGGGTAAGGGGGGGAATAAGGATCCCCACTGTCCTGCCCATTAGTGGGCCTGAAAGAAGGCAGGATTGAGACAAGCTATAGCAATGGTACCTTGGTTGTTGCTCATTCATTCACCTGTACCCAGGGGAGAAAGGGAGGTCATCGTGACCGTGGGACAGCTAGGCCTTCAGCCTAGGAGAAAGGCAGTATATGTGTGGGTACTGAATCAAGGATTTCTCAATGCTGTACAATGGTGTCTGTAATGATGACCTCGTTACTGATGGTCTTTGGGAGGACCAACAACATTAGAAGTTCTTTTTGTTGAGCACTAACTCGGCAGCTGCTTGGAACCAAAAGCAAGTGTGCCTTGTTTATTGACATGAAAGAGTTGTCTCCCTCTCCATTACCTGATGCTTGCCTTCCCCTCTACTCTGACTTTAGGTGCTTTAAGGAGAAAGATGATTAGGGTGGGTCCAAGGTCTCTCTGTCCCCAAAAGGTACTGAAAGCCATACACACTGGTCCTGAAGAAAAGGACCCAAAGTTTATGGCTCTGTTGGATACAGGAACCCAAGTTCCACCCTACCTATTCCCATGGACAGAAGGGCACTGAATCCAGCTGTTGGGGTTTGGTGCTTCTCAGTAGAGAAAGGAGGCTGAGATAATCTTGTGAAAAGAACCTCTGGGCTAATTCAGTGTGCTGTTGTGGTGGTTTCCATCTCTGACTGTATAATCAGAATTGATGTGTTACACATCTGCACTTCACAGTTCCCATGTCAGAAGGGGTTTTCATGTTCAGGAACTGTTGCCCATAGAGAAGTTATTTCCTGGTCATCGCCTTCTCAATGGAACCACAAAGTCCACCCTTTTACTTTTTTTAAACAAGTAGCTATTAACACGCAACTAAAGCTCTTGTGAAAAATGAACACCCAACGTTCTCACTGTCATTTGGTCTCCCTGGACTCAACAACTAATGAGATGGGAATAACAGGCCTTGCTAGTCAAACAGAAATGGTGTATTCAAGAGTAGAGCTGGTCTAGCCCTAGCACCATCTCATCTTTACATTAAAAAAAAAAAGGCAGCTACTCCTTTGGAGAAAACTAGATTTTCTGTTCCACCACCTGAAACACAGCTGCTGGTCCAACAGGGCTCACAAAGGTTCCTTTCAAGTTCACTGACAGGCCAAGTTCACTGATGGCTTGGCTAAGTTAAAAAGTGCATGGTTCCTCTAAGCAGCAGCTATCCAGCCCCAATGACAGGCCTGGAAGACCAGCTGTAGTAAGGACCAGTCACCAGTCACACAATAGTCTTAATGAAAAGTTGTCACTGTTGTCTTAGCCAATGCACCCGAGGACCAGGAATTTTATATTTTTACAGACTCTTGGGCAACTGCCAATGGCCTAGATACCTGTCTTGTCTACAAACTGAAAAACTATAGACTGGCAGATTAATGAACCTCTCTATGTAGAAGCACATACTGTAGAAATAAATTGTGGCTGCTGACCAGTCTGGGTCGCTGATGTAGACGTTCGGGGTAAGGGTCTGTTCTCTCGTGAGACCCACTGGGATCAAGCTGTTGTCCAAGCCCGTGCTGCCCAGATCATTGCCTTCACTATTGGGACCCATCGTTGGGTCCCAATGCTAGAGATGGCAGCATATCCACCATCATGGATGAGAACAAAGTGAAGGTATTTCTGATGCAGAAGCTATGACTGCAGATCAGACTTGTGACTCCTGACACAAGTTGGCCCATTTGTCTCGCAGAGAAGGAGGCCATGTTTGCCATGTCCACTCCCAGCAAAGTGACTACATCAAACCTTTGTCTCCCATTTTAGGATAACCCTAATGCTTTACCATTGTCAATAGCTGGGATTTTGGTTTGTTTGTTTGTTTGTTTGTTTTTACTTTACTGTCTAATCAGCTGACTTTGGTCATACCACTGTGGCTCTTGAGACTAAATGGTGTCATGTTCTTAACTTTGCCATACTATCTTTAGTCTGACAGTGGTATGTCTTTTGCCATAAAGACCACCCAGTGGTGAGGCCAGTAGTCAAAGTGATCAATAGACATTTCATGACCTTTATCATCCTCAAGTTCCTGTCATTACTTAGAGGTAAAATGGACTTTAAAAATCAATTCAAAAAGATTTCTGATTCTACCTGTCTCATCACCTCCTGATCTACCCAGGAGTAGTTTGGTAGTTTGGTAGTTTGGTAGTAAGGTAGTTTGGTCACTAGATGTAGCCATCCCCAGAAAGGGTAAGGACTTACATGGACTTATGGTGAAAAACTGAGATTTCTCCCTGACCATTCCTAGGCATGATGCATTCTTCTTTCCCCTAACAGGAACCCCAAGCCAGGATAACTGATATGCCCTCTAAGTGGAAGCCCAATCAAAAGGGGTCCTAGAAGATTCAAATATAAATTTGGTTCAGCCACTGGATATCTGTGTCGGAGTGACATTGGTCCTAGATCGTGGAGATAATGACCATTTGGGTTACTGAGTTGAGTACACTGCTCACCAAGTATCTCCACAAGGGGCAAAGTGGTGGGCGTGGAGAGTCTCTGTAAATTGTATAAATATGCCCTTATCCCATCTGCATTTAACAAAAGGACTGGAGGAAAGATAAAGTTAAAGATAAAGTTATAGCTACTGGAAAGGGACATAGCCAATCCCATGGCCGTGGAGGAACGGCAACAAATCTGGCAACCAGGAGGGATCACGTCACATCCCAAGAGGTTCGAGTGGGTGTGATTAATCCTCTCTTAATCCTCTATATCCAGTGCATCAATCTGGCAAAAACAGTCATATGACCCACATGAGTCAAGCAGCAGTGGTGACTGGCAATCTGACTCACTAACACACTTCTAAGCCTGTCATTCCCATCCATGGGCTACAAAGACAGAAAATGTCACATGGATATGGCTGTTCCTGAACTGCTCTGCTGTGCCCAATGACATCAACAGCAGCTCCAAAACACGGCCCTCCTCTCATACCTGTGCAAACTCCCAGACTGGCACAATCTTGTTTCAAACTGATGGATACAAATCCATAAGCTTGTCCGGATTCCAAGGCAGCCTTAGGTGGTGCCATGCATGGCAATCAAGGCTGCAGCTACTCAGAATACTGTGTATGTGGCTTAATGAAACCAGTGGAACAGTGATCCAAATCCCAGGTAGCAGCAAATTTCAAACTAGAGTGACCTGTGCTCTCTCTGTGGGAGAGAGTGGAGTATGCAACAGCTCTCCACTGGGCATGAGGGTTACTTTCTGGACCATCTATTGCCCCTGTTATTATTATTGGCAATGTTTTCCCAAACTTCCTTGTATGGGTCATAATAAATAATAGATTCGGTAATAATTAAGCCCTACTGGTCTCCTCTTGGGATCTAGTCACATTAGGCTGAGTCAGAGACACTGACAGAGTGGGGACAGATGGAGGTAGGGTCGATATTGCAAGTTGGCTTCATCCTGCCACTGGGGATCCTATTGATCACAGCTTGAATTAAATGCTATATGAGACAAGTTGAATAGATTTGGTCCAAGTCCCTGTTGGTCCAATTCATCAGAGTGACCAAGGCGTGGCATACTCATATGAAAATTCATCACAAAACAGTGTATTAAAACTGCTGGGTATTGGAAGAGAGTTTTCTTCGGACTCACACTTCCCTAAGTGTCTTGCTAAGTGGACCCATGTATGGTCTCAATTTCTCTCTTTACCTGGGCCATTTCTCAGGGTTGCTTACGCATCCAATAACCTTAAGAAATAAGGTAATGTTTACCCTCAAGGAAAAGATTTGCTTACTGCTTGCTATAAAAGTGGCAGATGCTTCAAGCTCAATAAATGGTCCTCATCTGCAATGCAAACCCACTGTATGCATGGCATCCATATGGGCCAAAGCACAGCACACTCACGGGATTTGGAGGCAAAGGAAATTGGTGTAAATACGAAAACACTTAAGCAATTTGCTGTGTCGTGAGTAATAAAGTCCTTCTTCTCTGACCTGTGAGTCTTGTGTCTTCTGACAGCATCCATGATACATTAGCAGGCTAGTTATTAATTTGCAAGTAGACTAAAAATCAACTCCCAGACCCAGTAAGCTCATCCCTGGCTTGAACCACCTATGATATCTGATATAAAGCCCAGTTCAGGCAACCATTTCCATAGTTAATGCTCAAATATAAACCGACATAGATGTCCTAAAGTTGAAGCTACTCATCCTAGACTGTCTGATGAAAGCAAGAGAAAATCATTAATGTATGAAGGTAAAACGGGGATCACTTCCTTATCTCTGAGAACCTAAAACTATGGATTCTCCTACGGGGCCTCCACATAAAGCTGAAATTCTTCCCTGCAGTTCCAGTTCCCCCAGCACAAAGTCCCTACGAAGGGGAACTGGTACTACCATTGTACTACATGATAATGTGGAGAGGAGACACTGAGTATATGAGATATTGTTATACTCTAGTTGAGGCAAAAGAGTGATTTGGGATACGCCCTGGACAGGAAGGGAATGAATATGGAGTGTTACTAGCCATGGACAATGTATTTTAATTCCAAGCCTGATTTTCAAAAGTGCCATTAGTTGATCGATCCATCCACCAATCGACCAACCAAACAAACAATAACCCTACCCTCTTGGGTGCAGAAAAATAGCAAAAAGACCATTGTTTATAACATTAGGTTTCTGCCAAAGGGGAGGAAAAGCAGGAAAGTACGCACGATTCAGGGAATAAAGACAGTTAAGAAAGGTAATTTTATTTTCCATTGTCAAAACTCCCACAAATGCGAAGCATTTAGGATTCAAAATTCACCTTCAGAAATTTAATAAACAGACCCAAATGTCACAGAACAATTTGTGCACGATTACTGCAAAAGATCGGTCTATTGGCTATTAGTCACTGCTAAAAGCAAACTAAAACAAAGAACTTGAGAAAGAGGATGAAATAACAATTCAGAAGCAGAATTATAAATGTCAGCACCAGATTCCCTCAGAGTTATATCCAGACTTCAGGCGAAGTAGCAAATGTGACCAGTAAACATTCCAGATTTACTGCTTTGTAATGTATAGGATTACAACAAACTGTGCTAAAAATTAGGAAAATCCACAAGCTGAGAAAGTAATTTCATATTCACTTGTCTCCATAATTCATTAAAAATAAAAATAAATGGTTTTTGAGAACAACCACAGACATGAATTTGATGGATGACCATTTCTCTGCCCCTGTGAGCCATGAGGAAAAGGTAGATATGTTTATTCATAATGCTCTGTGTCCTCATGGATAAGTGATGCTGCCAGGGTTTCCTGTTATTCAATTATGTGCAGGCAGAATAAATGCCTGATGTGGAGACTGCTGGGGTTGTGCTTGCTCACTGCAGAGAGACACAAATACTTCAAAACGCTCCATAATTAAAAAAAAAAAAAAAGGTTAAATTTTCAACCTGTCTTATAAATAACATGAAAGAACACTTTTAGAACAATTATGAAAAAAAAAAAATCCACCTCCAAGTCTTTGTTTCAGAGCTGGGACCTTTGTATCCTCTAGGGTCTTTGTATAGCGGGGCTGGTGGGGAGATGGGGGGTGGGGTGCAGACTCCAGACAGAAAACTGTATGGATGACATCAGAGCAGGTCAAACACTAAGAGCATGAAAACGAATCTATTTTTCCCATTTAAAGAGAATCCCTCAGAATAATTAAAATGAATTCCTATCCAAATTAGATTGCCTTGAAGTTGTCTGAGCAAGGCTTTAGGCATTATAAACTCTCCTTGACTTTGGCCTGCCAGGTTTCCTCAATCAATCATGCAGGAGCCTAAAATTAAATTGAAATGATTAGATCAAGGAAAATCAAATTTTTTGACATTTAGTTTCAGCAATATGATTATGAAGCTTTTAGTGATATTGTAATTACTTTGAAGCTTTGAGCATATGTTTCTACTGAGAGTATTCCATGGAGAAAAGCTGCATTAGGGAAACAAGTAAACACAGACCCCAGTGAAGCACTGGGGTCCGTGTTTGTTGTAAAATTAAAAGCTATGGGTGGAAAAGAAACAATGCATCCATGTGATTTACACTCTAAACATCCTGCAGAGAGTAACCACTTGAAAATCCCAGCTAATTCCAGAATTAAAATAACAGAATGGCTTCCCTCCAAGAGCAGCATCAGAGAAGCAATAAGGAGAAATAACAGTAAGAGAGAAAGAAAGAAAGAAAGAAAGAAAGAAAGAAAGAAAGAAAGAAAGAAAGAAAGAAAGAGAGAAAGAAAGAAAGAAAACAGGTTATCATTCTGTAATAGCTCCAGTTTTTGCCCAGGAAAATGGGACTAAGATGTCTCTAAAATTAATAAATCTCTTCTCAGAATGTGAAACATTTTAATATACAGTACTTTGTCTATGCCAAAATCAAACCATATAATGACTATGTTTTTCTATTCTTTCACCCATTTCAACACTTACTGGGATTATGCTGGTTTAGGGGTTACAAAGCTAAATAAGATGAGGCCCCACCCCCCAGGCAAATATCTGGAGAGAGTGGATTCTTCAAAGGAGGTACTTCAACCTCTCAGCGACAGACAGGACAGGAAGTTAGAGAAGAGAAAAGGAGAGAAGAGACAATGGTCTCCTCTCCTTTGATTCACACTTCCACTTATTCAACAATTATTTATTAAGTACAAGCATATTCCTTCCCCGGAGAATGAAACAGATAGGTAAACACACAACATTAAGATGAAATGAGCTTAGATCTTTAATCTTTAGCAGGAAAATCATCCCATCAAAATAATCTGAAATACACGAACCTTTTGAAGAAGGATTTGCTCACTCTGATTATCAAAGCCTACCTAATTGTCCTAACAGCTTAAAGATCCTAAGTAGGAAGCCATGCAAAGGACTTGGTGTTTACCTTAGGTCGAACCAGTTTTATTTTTTTATTTGAATTCTCTTCTTACTCAGCCAGACACCATCACTTCCTACTGTCTTAGAAGAGCCCTAATTCATCAAGTTTTGTGCACCGAAAACTGACCACTACCGGCTGTCAAATTTGGTTCCCCGCCCCAAAGGGTCTTGGAATCTGACACAGAGTGTCCATTTGTTGCAGATGTGAAGCTCTTCATTAAATCGGAATAGACCAGATTAGTACTGTCATAACTGCTGTGACCCAAAAGTGGCCTGCTGCCAAAGTTATCCTTCTGAAACTAAATCTGACCATCCCCCTACCTGGCAATTAGACCAAGTGGCTCCTCAGGACCAGCCTAGCAGAACCTGAACTCTGCAGCACAGGACAGAAAAGTGTCCTGAGCAGGCCCCTATCCCTCTTCACCTGACCCCTCATCCCTTCCTTCTCTGAGCTCCCATCCACTACTACGCCGTCCTCAGAACGGCCTCCGCATTCAAACCCTCACATCTTGCTTCGTTAGGAATGCACTCTCTTTATTTGCCTGCTCAGGAGACCACTCATCCCCACAGGTCCAGCTCAAAAGCTCTTCTCTGAAGGTTCCCCTGGACAAGTCAACACACTTCCATTAGAGCTTCTCTTACTGCTGATCACTCTGTTGCAGGTTTTCACAACACCTTCACCGAAGTGTGACTTCCTCCTTCGGATATGCAGACTTGCC
Source organism: Neofelis nebulosa (assembly GCF_028018385.1). Classification (NCBI taxonomy): domain Eukaryota; kingdom Metazoa; phylum Chordata; class Mammalia; order Carnivora; family Felidae; genus Neofelis; species Neofelis nebulosa. The sequence continues at coordinate 149,826,259 of NC_080787.1, forward strand.
ACGTGTATCCGTCCATTCCCTATAACACGAGGTCCCAATAAACGTTTGTTGAATTTAACGTTTATTTTCTTACTTCCTTTCTTTCCAATCCAAATAAACTTTTTTTCTTGCAAATCTATTTCTACATCTATTTTAAAAATGTGTCCCATATTTCCCTTAGAGTTTCTCCTAATGTACAATGTGTAATTGAGTATCTTCCAAATATTTCAGCTAAAACTGCCTCATGAAACCAAATTCTATACTGACATATTGATTAAAAAATGAAGCAAATCAAGCTCCATAATTTCATTCTTTTTGTCCTTCGTCACTTTACTAGAATTTACTTAAAACTTCTAACTGTGCGGGCACCCGGGTGGCTCAGTCAATTAAGCATCTGACTTCAGCGCAGGTCACAGTCTCACAGTTTGTGACTTCGAGCCCCACATCGGGTTCTCTGCTGGTCAGCACAGAGCCCACTTCAGATCCTTTGTCTTTCTCTCTCAAAAAATAACAAGTAGTAAAAATTTTAAAAATTATTTTACAAAATAAATAAATAAAACTTCTGTGTAATTTTCAACCAAGCCAGGTTAGTTATTATTTAGGAAGGGCAGTGCAATGTTCAATCATTGCACAGGAGCATTCGGTGTCTGACATTCATAGTGAAATGGCAAATAAGAAATAAAAATGTATAGTAAATGGTTATTTGCTCCTGCTTTGCCTGATCATGTGTTGTTGTGTGAAGTCATATTTCCTGTCAACAGCATAACAAAGCTTCCCCTGCTCTACAGGATACAAATGAGCGCCTGTACAGCAAATAACCCAGCTGTAATTCACTGTTTCAGTCCTGGAGTGTAGCCACATGTTCTTTTGCCACCTGAGAAAACTACCTTGAAAAGTGAGTTATGTCCTTGGCCAGCCTCATCAACTAGTCCACAAAATAAATATTAGATTCCTCACATGTGACATTACTACGTTGCCTCTAAATGACCTCAGAAAGACAAAATCAAGTAGTATCACTGTCAACCCAACGCCCTCTATCTGCTTTCCTTAGTTCATAATAAGACACTTCAAAACCAGCTGTCAAATGGGGAAAGCCTTAATGGTAATGGTGGTAGCTGAAAAGGATCGCCTCAAGATGGCCAAGTCCTAGTCCCTGAAACCTGGGAATGTGACTGTATGGCCAAATGGACTTTGCAGATGCAATTAAATTACACATCCTGAGAGTGTAAGGATCTTGGGAATGTAATCACAGGTGTCCTTATGAGAGGGAGGCAGAGGAGATATGACCACAGAGAAGGAGACGTGATGTGGCTGCAGAAAGCGAGACTGGAGTGAGGCAGCCAGGAGCCAGGAAGGAGCCTGCAGGTCCAAGAGGAATCTTTGCCAGGGCTGTGGGAGGCTGTTCTGCTAACGCCTGACTTCAGCCCCTTGAAACTCAGGTTGGATTTGTGCCCTCCAGAACTGTAAGAGAATAAATCCGTGTTGTTTTAAGCCACCAGACGTGTGATAATTTGCTACAGCAGCAAACAGGAAACTAATACAAGGACTGAGTCATGCCTCAAAAGTGTATAAAAAGTAGTGAAATGATGGTGCTAATCTCTGTCTTCCAGAAAACACTACTTCTATGATCAGAACATGAGATTACTGAATGCTATGACTAGTGACTTATCTGACATAATTTGTCACAGAAATACAATCAGTTCTACATATATTACAACGGTGATGCATCTGTCTAACCCTTACCACTGTGTTTATAACATTTATTGCATTTCTGTATTTGCAGTATATTATAAGCTTAATGTTGACCACCTGAAAAACATAGAAAACTACTATGCAAAAGAGTCCCACAAATCCAAAGATAATAATTTGGGGGGATACTTTCTGAAATTGTTACATATAGAATGCTATCTAGTTTTCAGTTATGGTAACTAAGCTCTTACATTATTTTTTTTTTAATCTTTCTGAACTATTAAAGAATTCACATATACTCATCAGGCTCAGGTCATAATGTAATATTCTAATCATCATCATTGCTTGAAGACAAAAAAAAAGTCATATCACCTTCAGAAATCTGACCTCAAATGGCATCACCTATTAATCTCTGAGCAACTTTACCAGCATAACTTGTATTCTGTTGGCCATAAAATGATAAAATCCAGACAGGATTTTTAATCAATTTATACACAAAGAATTGTGATAATAGTGACTGGACCCAACAGAGAAGTTCCCCATATGTTAGGTTCCAAATAAAAATTATTCCATAATTCCCCCCCCCAAAAAAAAAAAAGTAAAACTATAAAATGTGTGGCAGTGTTGCAGTGTCCAGAAGCAGCCAGGGTATAAAGGCGAGCACATACACCCGGCCTGAGATCATCAGACACTGAGAATAAGACTGTTTGGTGAATTCTTTGGAATCAAGCCGATGAAAAAACACCAATACATTTGACAGAAACTCTGCATGTAGTGAGAAACTGCAGGTGCAACACACATACCTAAAAATGGACAGTGAAGACCAAGAAGGCTCCAGAGAGGACCACAGCACAGGAAGAAATCCAAAGGCTGGGCATCTCACCAATTCCTAACTGTAGAGTGGGAAGCAAGTATCAGATCTCCACTACACATTCCTGTTTGTATCCAATAAGTACGTCTAAATTGCACAGTAAAACATATGCAATTCCTATCCAATACTATGATCTCAGGCATCTTCATTGGAAATCATGTTTCCATATTGTCACCCATAGTTATGCAGACGGGGAAGGCCTACCTCGGGCAGGCTCCAGGTGTTTGTGGTGGCCAGCTCAGATGAGCAGCAGCTTAGGGAATGCTGCCTCAGTTGTATTTAAATCTGTACCTCTCACCCCGCGCCCCCCCCCCACAAGGACACACCACAGAGCTGGGAAGGACTCCGTCTTGAACTCCCGCCAGAGTTCAAACGCAGAAAGAAGCACCTAGAGCATGAAATTTTATTCAGCCTTTATTTCTGCAGGCGGTGTGCCGGACTGTTGCCCAATCCTCTAGCCGGCCACAAGTTCTCACTCCCCGCAGCTCTGGATCAAGGAATGAAACAGATCCAGGACCCGATTCCTCAGAGAGCAAAATGCAGAAACAGGGCCTGTTTACTGCAGACCACTCCCCGCACAGGGCACAGGGAGGGACCCTGGAGGTTCCCAGGCTCATCCTCACTGTGACCCTCAACCAAGTCAAGCCCTGGGGGATCCAGCAGCAAGTAGGGAAAGAGCTCCCCACTTAATTATTCACACGGCAGCTGCTCCTTCAAGCTGGAGAATGAAATGTTAGAATTCTAGCTTCTGAGAAACTCAGGGAACATGGAAAGGGAAAACAATAAGACCCAAGAAAGGGGGGGGGGGGGCGGAGTGCTGGGAGCTGCTGGGACACCGCCACCCCCAACCCCCCAGGCAAACTACCTCAGTCCTGTTTGTGCCATTCATACAGAACGAGCTTCAGGTGTCTGTCTTATCTCTCCATGTTCTGGAAAATGCATCTACTCTGCACAAGGAGCTTACAAAATCACTACTTAGTTACAAAGTGCTTCATCTAAGGTCACCTGGTTTATGCACTGAAATTCCACAGACGTTTAACAAGAGGAATGACTGGTACATCCATCGATTAGGTAGATAATTCAATTGCCCCAATTGGAACACTGATATTAGCTCCCTAATCACTATTTTTTTCCCATTTATTTGATGAGGGTGGGTTGATAGGGGTTTGAGGGACGCGTAAGGTTGCTGTATATTGTACATAAAGCTTTTTCTCTCTTCCAATGGTAAGGGCTCTAATGTTAACCTTCATCATGAGGGACCCTGTGCAAGTTTTACAGGAAAAGTAAATTGAAGAAATCATCAGGAACCTCTCAATACTATCAAAAAATACAAACACTGGTCCAAGGATGATGGTCTCCATCCTTGGCCAGGTGTCTAAGTTGTGCAGATATGGAAAAGGAACCAACCCTCTGTACACTATTCTAGGTCACTCAGGACCTCAGCTTTAGCGACAGTGTTCTCTCCATGTACAGAAGAAACTATAAGTAGAGACCTAAGCATCATGTACCATACATCAAAGAGGGACACAGAGGGTATTTTTGGAACACACAAAAAATGTTAAGCTTTACTAACATAAAAAACAAAAACAAAAACAAAAAAACCACCTTCCTGTCAATGAGAGACATTTAATACATTCTAAAAAAATAAGAACAATTTTTAGTGTTAGAAAAAATGGCCCTTTATCCGAGAGGAGTTAAGGACATCAAAAAAGGCGCCATGCTGGCAAAATATGTCTCCTCCCCTGCAGCCACCTTGTGGCTCTCTTAGTGCAAGACGGTCTCCTGCTTGGGAGAAAGCAGAAGCCAGTAACGGTTCCCTGGGCTCGCGGGCACTGTACTCCTGCCACAGACGTCTTTCTGAAATGTCATCCGCTCGTAAGGCTCTTCCACGAGCAGTGGCTCACTGACCCCTGTGGGGCACTACAGTACGAAGCTGGCCTCCGTGACCCCGCTTGCAGACCACGCCCTTCCAGCCTGGTGCCAGCCTGCTCCCCCGCCCTCCGCCCCACGGCTTGGTCTTCAGCCCCCTCTTCCCTCTCCCTGCGGGGCCTCCGCTCACGTCTGTCCCTCCATCTAGCTAGATGAACTCCTACTAGTCCTTCAGTGCCTCTGGACACAGCGGATCCACCAGGCTTCCGAGCTGCCCCCTCCAGGGCCTTCCTGGAGAAACCTCGATCACGGCACTCACAAGTGAGGATTGCAAAGCCTTTATCTTCCGGTACACCTTCCACACTCGGAGGTGACCAACAGCAGTTGCTAAAGTCTTGGTTGATTCTACAGGAGGAGCTGATGGCTCCAGACTGACAAGTGTGAGAGCTGACACACAGGCGGGGATCTTAAGGAAAACTTCACACAGAGTTGGTGTCCTGTGAAATGGAACTTGCAGGATGCACAGACGCACCGCAGCGAGGAATAACGTGCAAAGACGAGAGACTAATGATGCGAGCAAAAGAGACGAAAAATTGTGGCGTGCTGCTGCATGTGTGTGCATGTGTGTAGCGTGTCTGCGTTAACATATACACATATCTTTGTAATTACTCTGCTTCTGTTGGGGAGAGGCGGGAATCGGTACCCCAAATGCAGGTCATATCGGTCCAAGCAGACCGCAAACTCGTCGGGGAGAGACGGTCTCCTAGTTCCCTGCGTCCCCTCCCCACAGGTAATATACACACATTTGCCCCGGACCTGGACCTCCCCTGCATACCACCACCTAGTACCATCTAGTTTTGGAAAGAATTGACACAGAAATCATTATTGTGAGTTGAAATACCTGTTAACCCATTTAGAAGAAAGGTTTCCATTTAGTGAAGACAGATACTGGAATAAACCTGGTAGAAGGCTCAGATAATTAGGACATACGGTGCTGGGGGAAATGTAATAATATCACCGCAATTCTTTTTAACCAAGCCTCTCCCCTATAGGGGGAAGTAAATAATCCAGGAAGGTGAACTGTAACACAAATCAGCCAACTGTCACATAAATCTCCTTCTTTAATTTTACAAAACTTAAGAGAGAAACCATTCAGGTTACTACAAAGAAATCTTTAAAATGAGCTCATTAAATGCAAATTAAAACAGAAACACTGAATAAGCGCTGGGCCACAATTAAAGGCTGAAGAAACAGCAGGTAAGAAACAATTCTCATTGATCAAAGAACGAAAAGCTAACAGAATAGAGTATTCTGCATTGAAACTGCTTTCATGAATATGAAGCATTTCGAAGTAAGGAGTTTTTTTTTTTTTTTTTCTCTCTCATTTTTCAAAGAAGCTTTGGAGGTAGAAATGGATCTGCATATCTTAACACAAAGTACTTCCATTGTATCATTTTCAAGCAATGAAGCTCTGAGGTTTCAAAAAAATGTGGACTTCAAAAAAATCCTTAGAAATCGTTCCAAAATTGAAAGGGGCAGAAGGTCATCATTTCTGAGCCTTTGGACCCAAAGAAAAACTGTACATAATTACACAAAATCGTCTATGCAAAGATTCAGTAGAATTTCTTTTATGACACAATTGTACCTCATGGTAAATAGAAGCTTGCAGAGCCTGTCTTGAGTACTTCAACGTAGGGTCACTTTTTATCTAAAAGTATTGAAAAGGCAAAGCAAGTACCAGTACACAGTACCTTCAACTAGAAATATAAACTCTGAGACTTTAAAATTCATCACATGTAAGTTTTAAAACAAATATATAGATTTATAGGAAAATAGTAAAGTGAGAGTGTACACTCAAGATAGAAAGAGCATTGTTTTGGTTTGGTTTTGTTTTTTTTTTTCTATTTTATTCACTTGTGTATCCCTGGCACCTGGAGTGGCACTGGGCACACAGCAAGTGCTCAATTATTGGATCTGCTTTCATGAAAATAAAACAATAGAAAATGAGAAGTGAGGGGAGGGGTTCCTTATAAATTCATTTTAAAAATTAAAATATACTGGTTTTCATTTATCATGAAGGCAAAACTTGAAATATTTTATGGGACACAAGGGAGAAATGGGAATTCTTATAAACACTGCCAGCAATGGCAGAGGCACCAAGAACAGTTGTGCAGTTGTGCACCGTTCAAAAGAACTAAACCTGAGCAGGGATGGAAAAAGGGAGGGAGAGAGTAAAAACCCAGTAGGTGTTCTCCTGAGAAGGTCAGTCTTGGGGAAGATGTCTTTTTGAAATTCTTCAATCCTGAGGAGCAGGGCAACGTTTGCTACCTTGTTGTATTGGATAGAAATGTAAAATAGGGTGACTTATTTTAGAAAAATTTAGAAATACCTACAAAAATTCGAAATCTACTAATCCTTTGACTAGAAAATCCACCCAGAAATTGTAATAAGATTTTTACTTTACATATTTGCTTACATATGCAAATAAAAAGATATGAACACAAACATTTCTGATGATAGCAATCTGTAAACCTAATGAATGCTCATTTATTGAAGAGTATTTGCATAATCCGTGTACATCCACAAAATAAAAGAGTAACAGGAATTACTGTGGGGTGGAGTTGCACAGGCAGACATGTATGTTTTCTAAGAGATATTAAGTTAAACAATGTACAGATGTGACTATGTTCTAATTATTATTTTTTTTAAAATCAAAAATCTCTTTAACGAGTAAGACACTGAATTTGAATTTCAATACTGGCAACGTTATTGTATACATATGTGTTCATTTTAATATCTGATACTACTGAAATACCTAAATCCAGTTCCACAGGAGTTAGAATATACCGCAAATATCACTACTAAATTTCAATTTTAAACAAAAGGAATTGCTAACTTTTCAAAGGGTGAAATATATTTTTAATCGTGATGCCAAAAATTACATTTTTCTAAGTAGAATTTTCTTAGGCCTTTCAATTCCGTTTTACGTTATCTTGATGTCATTCTCCAAACTTCTCAAAGTCATCAACGCCAACTTCAACTAAACTATGTTTCTATGGCTGTCTGGGTCAGGGCATTTAACCTATCAGTCATAATCCAAGTGAGAAATAGGAGTACTTTTGAGACAGTCTCTGTGTCAAGAAGGAATCCTAGGTTTTAAGAATGTAAAAGAAAGTCTAATTCTATTGGCAGTAAGGTAACAGTCAATCTCCTTTATTCCTATTTTACCAAATTACCTCTTTTTGTTTTTCTTCAAAGTAAGCCAAGCTTTAAATAAAGTGGAAAAGTACAATTTGTAGTAAAGAAGGTGTAGCAATTAAAGAGAGCATAGGAACGAAAGGGGCAAGTTGTGAGTACCACAATGTCTTTAACAGAAAAAAACAATCCCAGAAATACATTGATGTATATTTTGATCTCCAGCTTATCACTGGGTATAAAAGGCTCTAATACCTTTCCTGGTTCCAAAGTTTGGTCACAGAAACAGGAAACCCATTACTCCATGATATATTTTCAATCGCCTCCACTTTCACTTCCCTTCCACACTCCAACACAACCAAATCCAAAATTGGCAATTAAGATTTTTATTAAAATGTGCCCACTGACCGAATTAGGCAATGCAACTAATTGTATAAAATAATTTACTGCATATTGTCCACATGGTTTTTACATGTGAGGGACTTTTCTTGGGAGGGGGCAGGGATTTCACTATTTATGTTGTGATACATATTTGTTTGCACTATGAAAAACAATATCTGGAGTATGAGAAAAGCATCTTCTAAAATCCACCTTATATTCTCCATGTAATTACAAGTTACTAATAACTGTCTAATCATCAAATACAAAGATCATACTCTTTCCTTCTGTGTCCCTGGATCCCAAATAAACTAAACCACCTAAACATAGCTCATCCCAACAAAGTTTTTATATAGTCATTTATCAGATAATAATCTGGATTTAAGTAATGATTTTTAGATCTTAAGTTCTTGTCTTTATATTGCTTTACTGCAAATTTGTTTCTTTTAAAAGTATCCATGCACTAGATTAAATTAAAATAAGATTTGCACAATTGTCTTCAAAATAAAATATAGACTTTTTCCCCCTGTGAAATGCTGACGTGATAGATTTTGAAAATTTTCTTCTACTTGGTTTTCTGAATCAGTTCAGAGTTGTTTTTACAAGTAGATTTTACGTAGCAGTCACCTAAAAAGGCTCAAAAAAGGTTCATAAAATTTTATGAAAAATTTCTAAGAAAAATGTCTTAATTGGATGACTTTCAAAAGTCATTCATCAGAAGTCATACGTGCTCGAAAAGTAAGAAAAATTGGACAGCATCCTTAGGTTTTATCACTGCAGCAAAGACAGTGTCAGTTAACTGGCATGATTCTCCCAGCAAGTAGAATGTTTTACATTTTAACATTAATTTCCTAAATAAAAGACTTCAGACGAGCTTATCAGTGCATACAAACTTACATATTTTAAAAATCCACTGCTCATCTTTCTCGACAGACCACTTTTGACTTCAGATGTACTCGTCGTACTCAAAAGTATTTTGTAAGTGCGCCCATCAAAAATAATCCCCAAAGAGGCTCACCAAATCTTCCATACACAATCTAGAGCAAGTCTCTGTCATAACAAATCCCCAAATAACAACGGTATCTAATCATACTGTGCATTAACTCTAATTTCAGAGATTACCGCTAAAAAAAAAACCCCAAAAGCAAAACCCCCAAACCCAAAACCCACAACTTTGGCTTAACAACCCTGTAAGGGAGAAACTTTGCTAACCTTATACATCACAGTGTTTATAAACAGAAGAACCATTTCCAAAGCTTTAATCACCGAAATGCACCTAGGTCATTTTGTGTTGAGTAATAAGAATTCATTCTGAAAAGAATTAATCCTTGGTATTGTTTCCTCTTAATTCTTTCATCTCAGAACTACAATGAGAGATTTAAAAGGAAAGACCGGAGGGAGAAAGACGTTTAAATCCATCCGCAGGGATTTCTTTTGAGCCTAGAGTTTAATGTTTCGCTAGGGTTTCCCCATAGAGAGTCCTACAGACGGTGGGTCCCAATCTGTTCCTAACTGGAAGACAGCTACCAAGGCGCCAGGAGGGACGGAGACGCCGGGCGCTCGAGAGGGGCCCGCACACCGACCCCCACAGGTCTGGCTGGGCAGTGCGCTCGCGGTGGGGACGCGCGACCCAGCCTTCACCTTGGGAGGTGCAGAGGCGCACACCAGGGTCCCCGGAGAAGTTGTCTCCAGCGGGAAGCCGGTCAAACCACGGGCGGGGTGGGGGCTTAGAACACACACACTTATTCTCCTGGTCCTCGGCGGGCACCGGGAAGCCCGCCGCGCGGACTGAGCAGGGGCGGACACTGCCGCCCTGCCACTGACAGTTGACACCGGCGGACACCCTGGAGGTCCCCGTCCGCCGAGGCCCGGCGGGGCGGCGCAGAGAGGCTGTACCTGGCAGGCACCCACGTACCTATCATGGTCACTGGGCAGGTGGAGACTGCTAGGCACGCAGGAGCCTCCGCGCACACCGGCACCCGCCTGTGCCTCCCGCCAGTGTGGCTCCGGGGGTAAGTCTTCCGGCACTTGCCTCCCCTGTGCCCGGCCTTCGGAATGCGCACGCGCCGACGGCGCGCACCAGGGGCCTTCTGGGAGTCGTAGTTTTACCGCGTAGTTTCTCCTCACCCCGCCCCTCTCCCGCCGGCCGCCGGCCGCAGTCCGCCGCCGGCCTTCTGCCGCCATTCGGGATTCAGGCCCAGGAAACGTACGTCACGGGGGAACTGGGCCATTCGGCCTTAGTGTTGACGCGTCGCTTAGCAACCGGGAGGCTTACCTTTGGAAGCTTGTTGCAGCTTTTGCCGCGGTCCTTCGCTCTTCCCGCCCCTCCCCTCCCCTCAACTCCCTTCACCTAGGAGCTGCCAAACATCTGGATCAACCTGGGCGCTACGAGGGGTTGAATTTCTACCAGTATCGCGCCTTTTTACATTTTTTTTTTTCCCGAACTCCTTCTTACATCCGTAAAACCCACTGCTTCTTTTACTACACGTTTTATGAGAACGAGACATTTTCTAGGAAGATGGTGGCAGAAAAAGAGACCCTGAGCTTAAACAAATGCCCAGACAAGATGCCGAAGAGGACCAAGCTGCTGGCACAACAGCCGCTCCCGGTGCACCAGCCTCACTCCCTGGTTTCTGAGGGCTTCACAGTCAAAGCCATGATGAAAAACTCAGTCGTAAGTGATCTTCTTGCATTGAATGCAGTCGCTCCGAATCAGGGGACACCAGATTATAGATGCTGGCCGGCCCTGTGATGGATTCTGAGTCTCTGTCCTGGGTGGTCTTTGGCAAAAATGGCAATTACTCTGCAGATGGTGCCCACCAGAGTGTGCAGGTCCAGGCTAGGTCGTTAGAAAGGATCTCGGGCAAGTGAGGTACTATACTCATTGATAAGCACCTGCCTAATAACCCATGGTTTCTAGACCATCCAAAATGACTCCTAAACTATTTACACGGAAAAAAAAAAAAAAAAAAAAGACCCTCTTTCCCTATTTGATTCCTAATCTAGCCCCACTCCTCAGCAAAGGACCTTATAAAAGGTGAGTTCTGAGAAATCATAAAGTCTTGCAAAATGTGACATGTGCTGACGTGCACCCAGAAACATAAACTCATTAAATCATCTACAATAAGAAATCTCATCAATTCAACCTAAGAAGTTTTAGAATATCCATACATTTACTTTAACAACCCTCTCTCTTACAAAATAATTTCAGCCTGTAAGGGCACTGATAGGCAATTTAATATGAAGTCTATTTCCAGATAGACCTTTTAAATGATAAATTTAAACAATCCAAGCTTCAGTTCAAGTATTTCTATTACTACAATTCATATTTAATTTCTATAATTGCTATAGTAAAAATATTCTCAATACTATTAGGGGAAAGACAGGGTTTAAAATGCACACAAGTGAATTAGCTACATGCATGAAAGGTTTTAAAAAAAACTTTCATACTTGTTAAGCAGCTTTAAATTTGGTATGCTAAGCCAGGTTTTACTACTGACAGTCTAAGCAAGCCCCTGTCTAGGAATGAGATATTAATAATAAATGCAGCTTTCAAATTTGTATAATTTACACTCTGGGAGCATCTGACTTATTGTATAGCAAGCAGCTCACTATGTTAAATGAATAGTGTTGTTTTCCAGTATCACATTATCTCTTTTATATAAATGTTGGAAACCTAATACCTTATTCCTAAACTGCATCCTTAAAATACATGAACGAAACAGATTACCTCTAGATCCCTAGGTCAGATTGCCATATTAGTACACAAAATGATATTTAGCTTATTGGAATGTGTGTCACTTGATTTACAACAGGTAAAATTCATGAAAATAGATGAAATCCCTGCTTATTGTAACCTGCAATCTTTTTTACATGTTTTTCCCATGAATAGGTGGTCATGGGAGTCCAGATGATGCATTTATCACCAATATAGAATACGATCACCATTCAAGCTAATTAATTGTTTTTTCTTCTACACAGTATTTGTAATTATAATCTTGGTCATTTTTTTTCTTTTTTTTTAAATTTTTTTTTACATTTTAAAAAAAAATTTATTTTTGAGAGACAGAGAGAGACAGAGCATGAGCAAGGGAGGGCCAGAGAGAGAGAGAGAGAGAGAGAGAGACAGAATCAGAAGCAGGTTCCAGGCTCTGAGCTGTCAGCACAGAGCCCGATGTGGGGCTCGAACCCAAGAACCATGAGATCATGACCTAAGCCAAAGTCTGACACTCAACCGACTGAGCCACCCAGGCGCCTCAGTCATTTTTTTCAATGTTATATTTTTTCACAGACACATAAAAAATTGGTCATTTTCTCTTTTGTTTGTAAATTTTTATTTATAATCATGTTTATTTTTTAACATAGCCTTATACCTAAAGTCATAGTTCCTGGAAAATTAAGTATTTCAGTATTGCCCAATATAGTAAATATGCTTATAAAACTAAAATAGCAAAAAAAAAATTGATTATGAAGAAGCCTTCTTTATAAACAACCTACATGAGTTAAATATCCTCTTATTTTGCATTTTTAGAGAAAATCTCTTAGTGTTATATCTGTATTTCCATTAAGAGCCTCAGAACAGGATGTGTCATTCTTTCTTTCACTTTATTTAGTGAGAAATCACAATTCATAAATGCAGATATTATCCACATATTCATTCATTCAACCAAAAACTCCATCTCTTTTCCTTTTTTTTTTTTTTTTTGCTAAGCTAAGAACATTTGGGATCAGCAAAACAAAGTCCCTGTCCTTTGTCCTCCGAGGAAAACTACCACACAATAATAAAGGCTTGATAAAAGAAAGATACCGTTTATACAAAATAACTTCAGGGGTATAGGAAGTGAAACTTTTCATTTTTATCTCCAATATTTACCTTTCACCATTTCTGTCTTCAGCAATGTGAACCTTTTGGCATTAAAAAGTCAGAATACCCCTCTCTCTTTCTTAAGGTTTATTTCTATTCAGAAAATAACATGCCAGTCTCCAGCTTCTCTTGATTACAACTGCTGTCCAAGTGTGGACACCTATATCATTTTTCTGGCATTGAGACTTCCCTTCAATTGCCTCTTTCAGAAACTTCCTAATTAAATGAGTCACCATTCCAGTGCGCCTCCACAAAAGATGTATGCAACTGCGCCCCAAAGAGGTCTATGGAGATTCCCAGTGTTTCTTTGAGAATGTTCTAGTAACATATACACTTGATCATAAATTGATTTGATCAGATGGGCTGTGCAAACAGAAATCCCTATCTGAACAGTCATATTCTCTTTCTCTCTCTCTCTCTCTATATATATATACATATATATGAATAAAAAATTTATAAAGTAATAATAAGCATAAATGGCTAGGTTTTTAAGACCCAATGTCAAATAAGCTTCTTCCTTTACTTCCCTGAAATTATTATTGCATTCTGTTTGAAACAAGCAATGACAAAATTCCTGAAGTCAGAGACTAATATCAAATTCATCTTGTTATGTGTGCCTGAAAAGAGTGATAGGAGATACAGAATTTGAAGATTTCATGTTCCATTTTCCCTGTAAAGGCCTTGTTTCATGGTATGTTGGAATCTATAGCCAGAAAGCAGTAGTTCAGTGTTGTATTGGTTTAATCTCAAATGACAATAGATGCCTTCTGTGCTAATACACTTTATCATAAATCAAGTTAGGCTATAGGCCCCAGTTATGATGATACAGATTGACTTCAGCTTAAGCTTTATACTGTAGCTTTCCTTTTCAACAGACATATGTTTTATGTTCAAAGCTTAGGGGAATGGGAGAAATAATTCTTTAATGTTACATATGTAGAGACTTTTATACTTACCAATCATATATTCATTCAACACATAGTGGTAATGGTCAACATTTATGCATTATATATTAAGGTATTGACTTGGCTGCTTTAACAGAGACCCAATAACAATAGTTTAACTAAAATGGAAGTTGTTTCTATTGCATAGAAAGGTCCAAGTTTGTTGGGCACTGCTTGTATATTGCTTTGTATCGTGTCGGATGATGTCCTCGGTCAAGGTGGGGTCACCACCATCAGGGTCAAATCCCTACCCTCAAAAAGAAAGAAAGAAGCAGCAGCAAGCTCCCTTTTGGAGGCCTGGCCCAGGCACCACACCACACTTTCATTCACATCCCACTGGCCAGAATTTGGTCATAGGCCTATACTTTCCCTTTCTACAAAAACCTATGAAAAACAGACCCTTGCAGGAACTCCCAGGCCCCCACACGTTCCATCAGGAAAAGGGCTAAGAAAGCTATATACCTACAAAAGGGCATAATGTCCAGCACCTACCTCAGGCATGGTGAGGGGGGTGGGGGAGCACCTGGAAGAAGAGGCAGGAAGAAATGGACAGCAAGCAGCTTCATCAGAAATGTGTGTCCCAGAAGTTACACTTGTCACTTCTGCTCAAATCGGTTGCAAAAACTTACTTTTGTGACCATATCCAGTTGTAAGAGAGGCTGGGAACTGCAGTCTCCGACTGGTAGCTCTATGTCTAGCTGAAACTTGAGGCATTTTATTACTGTAATAAGGGGACAAAGGAATAGTAGCAGTGAGCGTGGTAATTAGAAGTGTGCACCGCCTTAGGGTGCCGGGGTGGCTCAGTCGGTTCAGCGTCTGCCTCTTGATCTTGGCTCAGGTCATGATCTCACGGTTCGTGGGTTCGAGTCCTGTGTCAGGCTCTCTGTTCCTCTCTTGGGATTCTCGCTCTCCCTCTCTCTCTCCCCCTCCGTCACCCTCTCTCTCTCTCTCTCTCTCTCTCTCTCTCTCTGTCTCTCAAAATAAACTTAAAAAAAAAGTATACACCACCAGTGGTAAATATGCTCTATTGCTAGTGAAGAAAAGGAAATAAACAAGCAAAGTAATTGCAGGACATGTAAATACATGTCTGTCCGTGGTAAGGCTTAGAAATATTTGCTCAGCACGGTGGAAGTACTAACGATGAAGGGACCTCATCACCCTTTGTCTGGGCTTTTACAATATTAATCCAAACTGGTCTCTAGATTCCATCCACCATTTGGTTGTTTGCCTCAAGCGTCCATCAGTATTATGACATTCATCTTCCCAGTAAAGTTCCCCTCTTATCGCTGCTCAGAGAAAACCATGGCACCTCCACCAGACCAGCAAGGTCTTCTGTGATGTAACCTATTCTAAGGTTTACTTTCATCTCCCTCTATTCTCATTTCCTTCCACCAAATTGAACTCTAACCTTTCATTGTTGCGATTTCACTTATCTTGTACCCTCTGCTCAAATGCCCTCCTTCCTACATATCTACACACACACACACACACACACACACACACACACACACACGTTCCTTCACACATTATGTAACGAATATCTATTGATCGCTGTGCCAAATGCTGTTTAGGTGCTGGCAGTTGAGCAGTCTAGAAAAGGCAGAACCCATGCCGTCAAGGAACTTTTATTTTTGTGGCCAGCTAAAATGCCAACTGCTTCAAGAAGACTTCCTAATTCTCTTTGTCAACCAAGATGGAAAATTATCCTTTGCTCATTGTTTTCTACTGTGTATGATGGTTATTTTTGGCTCATGTTTTGTCTTCTGTAAATTTCCTTTGAGGGCAGAACCCATGGTAACTAATTTTTTTTATCCTAACCAGTAGCTAATAGTGTACTCACTAAGTATCTGATGAATGAAGGTAAGCAGGTCTACCCTTCTTGTCTCATCTTCTGCCTCTTTCTTATTGCCCTAATTATTATATGTCTTTTTCTTTTTAACCACCCTCCCCTGATTTAGGAACTCAGACAATCTCTTTAAAATTCAGCCAGATTGGGGCGCCTGGGTGGCGCAGTCGGTTAAGCGGCCGACTTCAGCCAGGTCACGATCTCGCGGTCCGTGGGTTCGAGCCCCGCGTCGGGCTCTGTGCTGACAGCTCGGAGCCTGGAGCCTGTTTCCAATTCTGTGTCTCCCTCTCTCTGCCCCTCCCCCGTTCATGCTCTGTCTCTCTCTGTCCCAAAAATAAATTAAAAACGTTGAAAAAAAAAAAAAAAAAATTTTAAAATTCAGCCAGATCATGGCATTTCTTATCTCAAACACTTCAACATCTCCTCATTCCTAGTGAAAGTTGAAGTTCTTCCTCTTTTGTAAGATCCTAAGTAATCTGGCACTGTTGCACTTTTTAAAAATTCTTTTAATGTTTATTCATTTTTGAGACACACACACACATATATGTATATATGTATATGTGTATGTATGCATATATACATACACATATACATATATATATTTGGGGAGCCTGGGTGGCTCAGTCGATCTGACCTTAGCTCAGCTTATGATCTTGCAGTTTGTGGGTTTGAGTTGTGCATCATGCTCTGTTCTGAGAGCTCAGAGCTCTGTCAATGGACACAAATTGTGTCCATATTTTGGCTATTGTAAATAATGCTGCAATGAACATATGGGTATCTATACCTCTTCAAATTATTTTTTAAAATTTTCTTTGGATAAATACCTAGAAGTGGAATTGCTGGATCATATGGCAGTTCTAATTTCAATTTTTTGAGAAATCTCCATATTGTTTTCCATAGTGGCTGCACCAACTTACATTCCTAGCAACACTTATGAGGGTTTCCTTTTCTCCAGATCTTCCCTACACTTCTTATATTTTGTCTTTTCAAGAAGAGCTGATCTCACAGGTGTTATGAAGTGATATCTCATTCTGGTTTTGACTTGCATTACCCTGATGATTACATATTGAGCATAGAACATTGAACAGCTTTTAGTGCTCCTGCTGGCCATCTGTATGTCTTCTTTGGAAATATGTCCATTCAAGTCCTCTGCCCATTTTCTAGTTGGGTTTTCTAATTGTTTTTGATATGAAGTTGCTCACGTTCTTTACATATTTTGACTATTAGCCCTCCTTATTTCATATATTGTTTGCAAATATCTTCTCCTATTCATAGGTTGCCTTTTCATTTTATTGATGGTTTCCTTTGCTGTCCAAACGCTCCTTAGTTTAATGCAATTCCATTTGTTTATTTTAACATTTGTTGCCTATACCTAAGAAGACTGGTCCAACAAATATAGGTAAAACCTATGTCAAAGAGCTTACTGCCTGTGTTTTCTTTTAGTGGTTTTATGGCTTCAGGTCTCGCATTCAAGTCCTTAATCCATTTTGAATTTATTTTTGTATATGGTATAAGACAGTGGTCCAGTTTCATTCTTTTGCATGTACCTATCCAGTTTTCCCAGAACATTTATTAAAAAGGCTACATCTTCTCCATTGTATCTCTTTGCCTTCTTTTTTCATAGATTATTTGGCCATATGTGTGTCCATTTATTTCTGGGCTTTCCATTCTGTTCCATTGATTTATATGTGTGTGTGTGTGTGTGTGTGTGTGTGTGTGTGTGTGTGTGTGTGTGTTTGAGCCACTAGCATACTGTTTTGATTACTGTAGCTTTGTGGTATTATTTTAAATCAGGGAGCATGATACCCCTTGCTTTGTTCTTTCTCACAATTCCTTTGGCTATTTGTGACGTTTTGTGGTTTCATACAAATTTTTTGGATTCTTTTTTCTACTTTTGTGAAAAATGTCCATTGGTGTTTTGATGAGGATTGCACTTATCCATAGATTGCTTTGGGTGCTGTGGGCATTTTAGCAGTATTGTTCCAATTTATGAATGTGGTGTATCTTTGCATTTATTTGTGTCATCTTCAACTTTTTTTTTCATCAGTGTCTTACAGTTTTCAAAGAATATGTCTTTCACATTTTTGGTTAAATTTATTCCTAGGTATTTTATTCTTTTTTTTTTTTTTTTCAAATGAAGTGCATACATAAGGTTTTTTTTTATTTTTTTCTAAGTTTATTCATTTTGAGAGAAAGAGTGGGCGTGGTGGGGGCAGGGGGCAGAGAGAGAGGGAATGAGAGAGAATCCCAAGCAGGCTCTGTGCCAACAGCATGGAGCCCAGCGTGGGGCTTGAATCCACAAACCGTTTGGGCTTGAACCCAAAACCAAGAGTTGACAGCCCAACCAAGTGATCTACCTAGATGCCCGTAGGTATTTTATTCTTTTTGATGGGACTGTTAATTTCTCTTTTTGATGGCTTATTCTTAGTGTATAAAAATATGACTGATTTCTGTTAATTTTGTATCTTGCAACTTTATTGAATTCATTTATTAGTTCTAATAGTTTTTTGGTGGAATCTTTAGGATTTTCTATATATAGTATCATGTTATCCGTAATTTCATTTTCCTTATCAATTTGGATGTCTTTTATTTCTTTCTTTTGCCTAATTCCTCTGGCTAGGACTTCCAATATTAAAAATGGTGAAAAAAAAAGTCGACATCTTTGTCTTGTTTGTGATGTTATAGGAAAAGCTTTCAGCCTTCCACCATTGAATATGATGTTAGCTGTAGGTTTGTCATATATATGCCTTCTAATTATGTTGGGGCACATTCCTTCTTTTCTTATTTTGTTGAGATTTTTTTTTATCATATGTGGATGTTGAATTTTGTCAAATTCTTTTTCTGAATCTATTGAGATGATGACATGATTTTTGTTCTTAGTTTTGTTAATGTGGTTTCTCAGGGTGATTAATTTGTGGATGTTAAATCATCCATGCACTGCTGGAATAAATCCCACTTGACTGTGGTATATGATCCTTTTAACACATTGTTGCATTCAGTTTGCTAATATTTTGTTGAGGATTTTTGCATCTATATTCACCAGGGATGTATTAGCCTAAAATTGTCTTTCTTTTTGTGGTGTCTTTCTCTGGTTTTGGTGTCAGAGCTATGCTGGTTTTGTAAAAATGACTTTGGAAGTATTCCTTTCTCCTTAATTTTTTTTTTTAAGTTTTATTTATCTTTTTGAGAGAGAGAGAACATGTGAATGAGCAGGAGAGGGGCAGAGACAGGAGGAGAGAGACAATCCCAAGCAGCCCCACAGCGTCAGTGTAGAGCCCGATGAGCGGCTCGAAGTCACAAACTATGAGATCGTGACCCGAGCTGAAATCAGAAGTCAGGCACTTGAAGCTGTCTGGTCCTGGACATACATACATACATACATACATACATACATACATACATACATTTATTTATTTATTTATGAGAGTTTTTGAATTAATTAGTCAATTGTATTAGTTGCAGTCTATCAATATTTTCTAAAATATTTTTCAATGTTTATTTAATTTTGAGAGAGACAGAGACAGAGACAGAGAGCAAATTGGGGAGGGGCAAAGAAAGAAGGAGACACAGAATCTGAAGCAGCTCCAGGCTCTGAGCTGTCAGCACAGAACTCTCTGTGGGGCTAGAAACTACGAACCGTGAGATCATGAGCTGAGCCGAAGTCAGATGCTTATCCTACTGAGCCACTCAGGTGCCCCAGTCTATTAATATTTTCTGTTTCTTTGTGATTCAGTCTTGGAAGATAGTGTGTTTCTAGAAATTTATCTACTTCTTCTAGATTTTCCAGTTTGTTGATATAATTCCAATTTGTTTTGATCCCTTTGTGTTTCATGGTATCGATGGTAACTTCTCTTTCATTTGTGATTTTATTTGGGTCCTCTTTTTTTATTGATGAGTCTGGCTAGAGGTTTATTAATTTTGTTTATCTTTTCAAAGAACCAGCTGTTAGTTTCATTGATCTTTTTTCTATTGTCCTTTCAGTGTCTACTTCATTCATTTCCACTCTGATCTTTATTATTTCCTTTCTTCTACTAACTTCTGGCTTTGTCCTTTTTCTGTTTCCTTCAGGTGTAAAAGTTAGGTTGTTATTTGTTATTTTTCTTGTTTTCTTGAACTAGTTCTGTGTTGCTATGAACTTCCCTCTTAGAACTGTTTTCACTGCATCTCCTAGATGTTAGAAAATTGCGTTTCCATTTCCATTTGTCTCAGGGTATTCTGTGATGTTATCTTTGATTTCTTCATTAACCTATTGGTTGCATAACAACATAGTGGTTAGCCTCATGTGTTGGTGAGTGAGTGTGTGTGTGCGTTTTCCAGTTTTCTTCTTGTAATTGATTTCTAGTTTCATACCATCGTGTTCAGAAAAGATGCTTGATATAATTTCAGTCTTCTTAAATTTAGTGAGACCTACATTGTGGCCTAACATGCGATCTGTTCTGGAGACTGTTCCATGAACACTTGAAAAGAATGTGTGAGGGGTGCCTGGGTGGCTCAGTCGGTTGAGTGTCCGACTTTGGCTCAGGTCATGATCTCGCAGTCTGTGAGTTCGAGCCCCGCATCGGGCCCTGTGCTGACAGCTCGGAGCCTAGAACCTGCTTCTGATTCTGTCTCCCTCTCTCTCTGCCCCTCCCCTGCTCATGCTCTGTTTCTCTCACTCTCAAAAATGAATAAATATTAAAAAAAAAAAAAAAAGAATATGTGAAACCTCTGAAACCCATTCATGATACATATTAGAAATGGATGGAAACATCTAATGTCATAGTTCTCAGGTTGCAAATTGAAATCACCGGGGGAACTTAAAAAAAAATACTGATTCCTCAGCCTCACCCTCCAAGATTCTGATTTAATTTTTCTTATTCTTCTGGGGTTGATTTAATTAGTCTTTAATAATGGTTCAGAACATTTGGGAGGATACTATTAAGGAAAGATCTCAAAAAACTATTTTCCATATAACTTTTTTTGAAGACGTTTACTAAGCAATATTCCATTTCCCACTGATTGCATTATTCTTGTTGGTTGGTTGGTTTGCAATTATACATAATACCCAGATATTTTAGAGAAATTTTTAGCCAGTGTAACACAATTTTAAGTATTTTAATTTGGCAATATGTTTAGAAACTGTTGATACTGATCTCTCCCATTAATTCATATCCAGAATGTTGATTTTAATTTTTATCTTTATACCAGTTTAATCTTCCAGAGGACATTTTAATACTATGCAAACTGAGTATAGAAAATAATCAAATAGGTATGTTGGGGCACCTGGGTGGCTCAGTCGGTTAAGCATCTGATTCTTTGTTTCAGCTCAGGTCATGGCCTCATGGTTAGTGGGGTCAAGCCCAATATCTGGCTCTGTGTTGACAGCCCAGAGCCTGCTTGGATTCTCTCTCTCCCTCTCTTTCTGCCCCTCCTCTGCTTGCTCTCCTTCATAAATAAACGTTCTAAAAATAAATAAAACAGGCATATATTTATCTAGATTTAATAAATAATGGTGTTTTGTTATAACATCGTATTCTTTTAAATAAATTTCTGATCTTATAGAAAAATAAACAAATCCTTACTAGAAGAGCTACCTCCTCCTTCCTTTTCCATCCTTCTATTCTTCCGTTCCCAGAAGTAACTGGGATCCTATAGTTTATATATATCATTCCCAAATAATGTAGTGCATATACATGCATCCATACATTTTATGGCAATGTGTATGTGTATATATATAATGAAAATATAGGTATTGTTCTTCAGGTTACCTTTATACCTGGGCTAGTCTGTTACAGGGCATGTTTCTCCACTGCCTTTTAGCTCATATTCAATTCACAAATAGGGGAATGATATCAGTGTAAGTAGGAGGTTCATACGTTTTTGCCCCATGTTGTTAAAATTTTATGCCACCAAGTAAGAGCAGCTGAGTGAAAAGTATACTAGCACAACCGAACACAGCATATCAACAGAGTAATTCGAAGTGATGCAGAAACTATCATTCCTCCTGTTCCCCTTGCATACTTGCTCTTAAAATTCTTGGAGTGTTACCTTACTTTGTAAATCCTTACAACATCTCCTGTCATCATTTTCTTTAAAAGAACAGCAGTATATTTACTGCAGTATTTCACTTCCAAAGGTTAAGAATTAACTGTGCTGATAACTTTTTATTAGAATGATTATTAAGTGCTCTGGTTACAAAATTGCATAGGTTTTTATGGGCTTTTAAACATTATTTTTCCCATACACCTTGTTATTTTTAATGAGTGATTTTGCAGAACAGGTAGATTTTCAGGAATGCATGTCCTGTGATAGCAGGAACACTTGGAGGAAATTTGCTTACCTGCTGTATCATATTCCCATTGCATGAATGAGCCAGTGTGTTTATTCATTCTCTTAGTGAGGGACTGTTAGGTTTCTACATTTCAATACTGCATCATTCTGTAGAGTTTATTATGCACCTGTGCCAAAGTTCACCTGAGGTGGATTGCTGAATAATGAGGTGTAGCTTCAACTTCAGTAGAGTTTGTCAAATTTCTTTCCAGAGTAATATGTGCATATTTATACTGTCAGCAGCAGCTAATGAGAACTCTTGTTTCCTAAATCCTAATCATCATCGGTGGTATCAGACAAAATTGTACTAATCCTCAGGGTATGAAATGATACCTTGTTTTAATTTTGCATTTCTCTTATAGTCATATGAGTTTTTTCCCATAGTTTTTTAATCAGATAAGTTTCTTCCTCTGTGCTATGCTTATTACTAGTGTTTGCCCATTTCTTCTATTGGGTTGTCCTTTTCTTATTGTTGCATAGGTATTCTTTATGGTTGTATACTCTGGATATGCATATTTTCTGGATATGGACTCAAGATATTTTCTAGTTTGTGACTTGTCTTCATAGTTTTTTTTTTTCCTTTGATGTATAGAAATTTTAAATTTAATTTTAAGCAATTATAGTTATCTTTTTTTATGTTATCTCTTTAGTTATCTCTTTTTGTGATTTGTGTATTCCTGATTAGTTTCAGAAATGTTTTTTTCATCCTGATATGTTAAGTTTTCTTGAACATGTTTTCTTCTTATGATGTTCCACAGATTATTAATTATTCAGTCACTAATTCATTTTTTAAGATGAGAGTTAAGGCTTCAATTTGGTCTGTTCCAAATGGAGAGCCATCCATTCAGTCCCGTTTATAAATAGTAACTTTGGACTCTCTATTCCTTCTTATTGGTCGATTTATCTATCTCTGAGCCAGTATCATACTGTCTTAATTGTTGTAGCTTTAAAAATCTTGATATTTGGTAAGGTGAGTTTCACCAATTTGTTATCATCCTCTTTGACATTCTTGGTCTCTTACCATCTATAGGGATTTTAGGATAAGTTGTCAAGTTTCAGGAAAATCTTTTTGGGATTTTGACTAGAACTGTATTGAAAGCATAGGATAACTGGAGGACAATAGCAATATATCCTTAATTTACAAAGGGTTTTTCTTTTATATAATTGCTGAAATTTATCGAAGATAGTTTCTGTATCTTTGAAATGATCATAAGGGTTTTTATAACTATTTTAATGTTAATTTAATGTTAATTTATGCATAGATGATATTGTAATATTACATCATCCTTACATTCTTGCATGTGATTTAATCATGATGTGTTTAGCTTTTAAAAATATTAGTCACTGGTATCTCTTTTGCTTATCAGGGAGCAAGGTTTTTCCCAGTGACCCACCACAATCCTGTATCTTATCACCCCAAACTAGGCGTTAATGTTAAGGTGGCATCTTAGGTCTGGCTGCTGTGATAAAATACCACAGACTGGGTGGCTTAAACAACACAATTTATTTCTCCTAGTTCTGGAGGCTTGGAAGTCCAAGATCAAGGTGCTGGCCAATTCAGTTCCCGGGGAGGGCTTCCTTCCTGGTTGCAGATAGTGTGACTCATGGCTGTGTCCTTATGTCCTTTCCTTACTCAGTGCAAGCACATAGAGACTCTTACTTTTCATTGAAAACTGCTAATTCCATAGTGCCTGGGTGGCTCAGTTGGTTGAGTGTCCAACTTCAGCTCAGGTCATGATCTCTCAGTTCATGAGTTCGAGCCCCCGACGGGGCTCTGTGCTGACAGCTCAGGGCCTGGAGCCTGCATCAGATTCTGTGTCTCCCTCTCTCTCTGCCCCTACCCCCACTTGCGTGCTCTTTGTCTCTCTCTCTCAAAAATAAACATTAAAAAAAATTTTTAGGGGTGCCCGGGTGGCTCAGTCTGTTAAGTGTCTGACTTCAGCTCAGGCCATGATCTTACTACTTGTGTGGGTTTGAGCCCGGTGTCGGGCTCTGTGCTGACAGCTCAGAGCCTGGAGCCTGTTTCCGATTCTGTGTCTCCCTCTCTCTCTGCCCCTCTCCTGTTCACACTCTGTCTCTTTCTCTCAAAAATAAATGAACTTAATTTTTTTTTACATTTTTTTAAACTGCTAATTCCATCCCATAGGCCCTACCTACCCTCATGATCTCATCTACCCTAATTACCTCCCAAAGGCCTGATCTCCAAAAACTGTCACCTTGGGGTTAGGGCTTCAACATGCATATTTTGAGGGACACAGATATTCAGACCATAACAAGTGGGGAGGTGGTATTGCTGAGTTTGGCTCATCTTTTGGGACTGAAGAAGGGGCCCATCTTCCTGCAATTCTTTGCTGCTAGAACAAAATGGTGTTTCTATAAACTAAAAGAAAACTAGAATTTTCCTTTAGGAAGAAAACTAAATATGTGTACCACACTTGCATCCTACAAAAAATAATTAGATTTAATGCCTTTCTTTTAACAATATGTTTCTGAACAATTATTTCAATTACAAAAGGGAAAAATACTCATGTAGAGTTTTAAGAAAATATTTATAAAAGGAAAAGGAAAATAAATATAAAATCCCTTTCACTAGAGTTAATCGCTCTTGAATTATTCTTAAAAAGTATGTCGAGGGGCGCCTGGGTGGCTCAGTAGGTTGAGCGTCTGACTTCAGCTTAGGTCATGGTCTCATGGCTCATGGGTTCGAGCCCCGTGTCGGGCTCTGTGCTGACAGCTCAGAGCCTGGAGCCTGCTTCAGATTCTGTGTTTCCCTCTCTCTCCGCCCCTAACCCACTCGCATTCTGTCTCTGTCTCTCTCAAAAATAAACATTAAAAAAAAAAAGCATGTCAACATCCTTTTTGTGTAAAATTGGAGTCATATCATACATACATTGTTAATGTGTTTTAAATATTAATTTAAATATTAATTAAATTAATTAATATATATCAATATATTAATTGATACCAACATAACATGATAATTAATATATATTGATTAATATATTAATATATAGCTATATATTAATATATTTTACATGTTATGTATAATATCTTATATATGTTATATAAAATATATACTGATATATAATATATATTAGTTAATGTAATATGCCATTTATTTTCATTGCTACTTTATTAATTGTTTTGATTTGATTTACTTATGATTTGTTTGGCTTTTTGTTTCTGTTTTCATATACTATCTCCTAAATTTATATATGAATTCTTCTGGTTTTGATAATAGGCTTATTTCTCCTCTTACATATTATCTTTTCTCCTATTCCCCCTTATTATTTTTTTTTACTGAGGTTTTGTTGGAATAATTGACTTTCTTTTTAATAAATGTCTTTCTTTTTAATACCCTTATTTTTATTTATTCATTTTATTTTTTAATGTTTATGTTCTTAGTTTTGAGACAGAGACAGAGCATGAGTGGGGGAGGGGCAGAGAGAGAGGGAGACACAGAATCTGAAGCAGGCTGCAGGCTCTCATCTGTCAGCACAGAGCCCAACGTGGGGCTCGAACTCACGGACCATGTGATCATGACCCGAGCCGAAGTTGGATGCCCAACCGACTGAGCCACCCAGGTGCCCCAATACCTTTATTTTTAATAGACATTATTGTTCTTATTATTAAAAGGTATGTAATTGTATTTTGTTTTTACTTTCATATGATTGTTATTTCTAAGGAATTCTTTTTTTTTCCCATTGGTAGGGGCTTTATGATCATGTTTTGATAATGATTTTTTTTTTATTAGTAAGTTTGTTGCTTGATGGCTATGTAATTTGGTTTCTATAGTTTTAGTTGCTTAGAATTTATTAAAATTATCTTTTTGGTCTAGAGTAGGATCATTTTCTAGAAATGTTCTTTGCAAATTTGAAAATAGCCTTTTTTTTTTTTTTTGTCCATAGCTATTCTGGATTGTTAATTGCAGATAACTTATTTTAGTTGCAAATTATTACAGAAACCATCTGTGTAAAGATATTTTTTACTATTTAATAATCATGAATAATAGTGATTAACTCTCTCTTAAGCAAATCTGGAGTAGGCAGATAAGGTTTGGCATTTCCTCTAGTCTTTTTTCTATATCCATATTTAATAGTCCATAAAACAGTAATTTCTCCTAGTTTATCTAAATGGAAGATTTAAAAACACAACTAATTGGGGCACCTGGGTGGCTCAGTCGGTTGAGCATCTGACTTTGGCTCAGGTCATAATCTCACAGCTTGTGAATTCAAGCCCCGTGTCGGGCTCTATGTTGACAGCTCAGAGCCTGGAGTCTGCTTCAGATTCTGTGTCCCTCTCTCTATCTGCCCCTCCCTCACTCATGCTCTGTCTCTCTCTGTCTCTCTCTCTCTCAAGAATAAATAAAACATTTTTAAAAATAAAGTAAAATAAAAACACAACTAATTGCTAAAAATCTACTTATTAAATATTCATGGCTCTTGTGATTTTTATAAGTAAGGAGAAAAATGCAAAAGAATACAAGTTACAAACAAGAACTACAAAACAGTGGGAAGATTACATCGTGATGTAGTCTTTTTCTTCTCTTTAACCTTATCAGGGGACATATCAAATTCCTGTTTTAGGAGTTCTGAAAATGGCCTAATGATAGCTAATAATCTTTACTCAAACTTACTTATAGGACCCAGAATTCTAGAACCTGTCTGTGGTAGTTCAATTATTTTATTTTCTAGAAAAAGACATATTTATATTTTCAATGCTTATATTTCATATTCCATGCCCTTAAAATGAAATTTTTGAAAGAGAATTCAGGAATACCTATTGATTTTGCTTCTGTTTATTAAGAACTGACTTAAAGGGGCACCTGGGTGGCTCAGTTGGTTAAGCATCCAACTTTGGCTCAGTTCATGATCTCAGGGTTTGTGAGTTTGAGCCCTTTGTAGGGCTCTGTGCTGACCATGTGGAGCCTGCTCAGGATTCTCTTGCTCTCCCTCTCTGCCCCTTCCACACAATTTCTTGCTCTCTTGCACTCTCTCTCTCTTAAAAAAAATTCATCTGCCACTTTGGGGGGTTGTGCAGACACATCATTGATCAGACAGTGATCTAGTCTTGGTGAGAAGCACGCCAAGGTATAATACATAGAGTGACCACTGATTTTGTAAGAGCTAAAAAATAAGGCAAGAGGAGTTTAGATTTAATATTTAGCACCCAAAAATTGAAACTCTAAAGCATCTGTAAGGTAATTCTGTTCGTCTGTGGTAGAGAAGAAGTGTTATGTTCACATAGAGATTATTTTTAAGATTCCCATATACATGTAAGAGTCATAGACTAAAAAAAAAAATTAAGATATCACTATCTATGAATTGTATTATTTACTAAAGTCACTGCCATTTAGGAAAAAGCATGTGAATTTATTACATTATAAAGAGTAATTGTGCTATATCAATAATAATTTATACTTTGGAATTATCCTCCAAAACCAATCCAAGTCAAAGTCACCAATGTACCATAGGTTAGAGAAAGTAAGACTAGAAAAAATATAAAAAATTCCAAATAAAATAATGAGTAAAAGATAAAGCATGGGTAACTACCTTCTTTTTCTGGGTTTTACTTAGATAAGAATCCATGGAGAAATATATTTCACAGATTATCTATCCTAAATTAAAGTAGCTATGAATAAAACTCCCTGAGACAAACAGTAAATCCTTTAGCAAATCTACTGTGATTCGTATTAAAAACAGTTATTTTACATGATAAAATTATAACTTTATTTCGAGATGAAGCAGATGACATACTTAAATGCTTTCACATGACCATAAAAAAGTTTTGATTTAAAGAATTATATTTAAATATGTTTTAGAATTTATATAATGATTATTGAAACAATTGTATGAAATAAATACTAGTAATTTTAAGTAATAATGAGGCATGCCTTTGTGTATGCTTTATGTTCCTATGAAATTTCATGAATAAATGATACATTTTATTTACTCATGAATACACTAGATTATACACACATTCATGGTGATTTACATAATCAAAATTATCTTCTGTCACTATTAGGAGTAAATAATGAAAATATTTTACAAGTTCATCAAATATAGCTTTTATAATATAAAGGTGAAGTATAAATGACCAATGTCATATAATTCTTTGTCCCTGTGCCCCTCAACTCTGCCCAGTGTTCTAGACATTGGAGATGCTCCGTTGTATTTCTTGATTGTTTAATTCTGACTTATTTTTTTTTTAATTTTTTTTTCAACGTTTTTTATTTATTTTTGGGACAGAGAGAGACAGAGCATGAACGGGGGAGGGGCAGAGAGAGAGGGAGACACAGAATCGGAAGCAGGCTCCAGGCTCCGAGCCATCAGCCCAGAGCCTGACGCGGGGCTCGAACTCACGGAACGCGAGATCGTGACCTGGCTGAAGTCGGACGCTTAACCGACTGCGCCACCCAGGCGCCCCAATTCTGACTTATTTTTAAAAGTAATTCATTCAACCATGAGTGTCCATCTACACCCATTATACATTTCTTTCAATTCATCACATCGAAAAAAGTATAGGTGATTGATTAAGAACTTCCTTAGGGAATGGAAGATCCTTCTGTATATAACATTTATCCTTCTATTTATGTAAGTCAAAGATAATTGGATTGATTTAAAACTTGTGAACATTTGATACTAGGATAAGAACCGTAGGAACCGTGTTTTAGATTAGGAGGATCTCAAAGAATGAATCACCACCAGTGTATGGGGCCTATTTGATAAGACTGAAATACTTCCAATGACTTACATAGTACAAACACCAGGTTTATCCAGAGCTAATGCTGGCAAACACAAAATCAACCAGACTGAGCCGGGTAAGGCTTGAGGTAAGAGACCTGAGACACAGTAGAGGCAAACACTTGAATCTAAACCTATGGTCCCAAAGTGAACCGAGTTCCAGTCAAAAAGATTGGTAACAAGAGGCAGGGGCTTGGAGGGACATAGAAGGCTGATCGTTAGCCAAAAAGATATTTAAAACCCTTAGTCTCCTCTTAGGAGAAGCACAGGCTAATATCACCCTCTGGGAAGGGTGGGGAGCATTCTGGAGAGAGGATGTTAAATAGCCTAATAAATTATTATCTACTGCCAGGCTTCTGTTGACAAGTTGGACTTGTTTTAACTGACTGTTCTGTAAAATAATTAGTTCAACTTGTTAACGTTACTCTATTTTGTAATAGATCCCACCTGTGTCCCTGTTCAGTCACCCACAAATAAGTGATATTTGTCTTTAAAGAAAATGGATTGGAGCAAAGCTGCTGTAATTTATTAAAATATTGGAAAATGAACTCAGAACGTATATGCAGTTTATCGTGGAAGAGCCGTATCACCTCCTTTCTACTGTCTATGGCTTTTCAAAGTGTCAGTGTGATAAGTGCACAGGTTAATAGATGAAGTTGTAGAGACTGGCTTATCAGGCTTATCAGAATCCATCCTGTGCCTGTTCCCCACCCCCTAAACCCACATTCTTTCAGTTGTACCACTTGTAACTATTTCTTATTTTAATCTGTAAATCATATGCTTCTATTACTATTTTTTTTTAATGAGCTTCACTGAGGTACCAACAGTGAACTACTTATATTAAAGTATAGAACTAGATAAGTTTCGACATACACATACAGCTGTAAAGCCATCACAACAATCAAAATAATGAACATATGCGATGTTTCCACATTTCTTTGTGCCTCTTTATAATCCCTCTCACACTTCTTCCCTTCTCTCTAGTCAACCAGTGACCTGCTTTCCATCGCTAAAGATGAGTTTGCATTTTCTAGATTTTTATATAAATGGAATTACACAGACCGTATTCCATTTTTTCCTGTTTTTTCTTTCACTCCGCATAATTATTTTGAGATACATCCCTGTTGTTGCTTCTGTCGATACTTCATTCCGTTTTTATTGCTAGAAATAATCTACTTGTATGAATGTAGCATGTGTGTTTGACCATTCACTGTTGGTGGACATTTATAAAGGTTGTTTCCAGTTTGTGGCTGTTAAAAACGGCTGCTATGAACATTGATATACAAGTCTGTGTATGGATTTTAAGTTTATCTCTCTTGGTTAAATACCTAAGAGTTGGGCTAGTTGCAACAACTGGGAAGAGGCTGAGAGAATTAAAGCCCCATCATGTCAGCTCTACCCCCAGCTGGTTCGAAGTTATTAATGGCAATGACAAGTTCATCCTCGTCATCTCTGATATATTCAAAAGATCTCAGAATATGTATAAGCCTGTTTGTTACATGTGGGTTGATCTCATATGCCTATAATACATTAGAATAAAAGAAAAAAAATCATTGTTCTTATTTTAATAAGTATAAACTATCACTGTGTACAGCACCATTACTGTAATCTGAAAACATCCATCATTGATTTTATATGGTATTAAATATACAGTTATTATATGAGCGTAATTGAAGTATTACTGATTAGATTATGAAAACAGCATAATTTTCTCCATTAAATATATTTATGTCCGCATTCATTTTTTCCATTGTAGGCTACACACCGTATATTAATGTTTAGAATTTCTTATTAAAAACTGTGCTAGTTAGTACTTTAACATTTTGCTTCATTTGTTGAGATTTATTTGTTTCTTGTCCATAAAACTCGATTTTATGTTGCCTTCATTTATTTTCTTTCAGAGGTATCTTAGGAATCCTTCACATTTTATAAGGAACCATAAATTTATTTCAGCCTAGGGCCAGGAGCTAGCTTTCATGTTGACCCAAATGCATGTATGCAATTTAGTCTGTGAATTTTGAAAATTTGAGCAATAGTACATTAAACTAGAATAATGAACCAATAAAAATTTTTATAGCATTTAGAAAAATTATTTCTCTGACATTCGCACTATCACTTTACTCGTTAAAATTATTCTAGTATCATAAGGTAGACTGTGTATGTATTCCCAGGGCTTAAAAAACAAATCAACAGATCTTTTCTGGTGATCAAATGAGTTGACCTGAGTACATGATAATGCAGTCTTGTTTTTGGAAAGCTAGTCTGGCCATTTGTAACTAGATTATCTGTCTTCAAAAAATGGAGTAAAAGTTTTGGAAAATCTTTCATATGGTGCCTGTAATGCACCTTATATGTTGAATGCTATAGATGGTTGGTCAATTGACATTGTTATCTTCGTATAGTCCTTGCCAGTGTATACCATTGGGTTTAAACTTGCAAAGCCTCAAATGCATCATCAGCAGATGGAAAAAGTACAACTTCAAAAGGTCTTCATGGAGATTAAATGAAATATTACAGTGACTCATAGGCGCATGTTCAGCAACATGGAAGTCAAATGTAGTAAGTGCTCATGAGACAGTGGTTTTATATTTTTCACAAATCTGCTAACATGTAATTGGCCTGTCCTATAAACCAGACCTTTAAGGGTTTTATAGGATTCTAATCTCCTTGATGCGTTAGCCCCTTGCGGTAGTGAGTTATGTGCTCAGGAAGGCACATTAATGCTTACGACTCACTAAGGCACTGTTTCCATTTTGCCTAATCACTTCATTGGCCTTTACCTTGTTTTACAAATGTACTTAATTCAATAAGGAAAAATGCTTCTCCTGAAGTTGTTAGACTGGTGAAACGTGTTTTCAAGCCAAACACTTCATGTTATTTAGGGTGATACGTATGATTCAAGCAGTTTTTTAAATGATTTTTTTTTTTTTTACTTTTGAAGGAAGCACTTAAAATAGTGTTACATCTAACCATGTAGGTATTTCTGTTTTCCATGATGCTTAATGAGAATGATACTTATGTTTTAAGTAAATAATAAACATCTGAGAAGGAAAATTTCATGTCTAAGTATTTTAGATTGCATTTTGGCAACTAAATGCATTAATCCGAACACGTAGAGATTATGGAGATAATCCATGTTCCCATTAGTCATTTAGACACTGGGGTGTAAATGTCACTTGTTTCTTCAATTCAGTTCAGCTGCTATAATTAAATGATACTATTTATTCATCCAGCAGCAATCCTGAAATCTTTTGTATCCTTGCAAAACATAGTTAAAAAAAAGTTTTCTATAAAATGTGGTTTACCTTCGGTTAGAAATTTTTCTTTTAAGTTTTTAGTCTTTATCTTAATTGTGACTATCAAATAGAGTCTCTCAGATCAGTGATATAGGCTAATTTCAAATTTTCTCTAAATCTACAGATATACTCTTCATTTTCCCTAGTCTGGACCTAAATTGCTCTGCTTGCATTTGTAATCAGAGATTGATTGGGTTGCTGTGGAAACTGGAAAAGTGTGTTGCTCGTTGAAGACAAAATGCACAAGTACTGTTATCATAATTGTCTGCCATGCTAAATGCCTATCAGCCTGAACAGTACATTGATAAAATGTTCACACTCCAACCCTAAAATGCTTCTTTTCAGAATACTGCTTTGTGGTCAGTATTAATCCTCTAGATTGATTTTTTTTTCAACGTTTTTTATTTATTTTTGGGACAGAGAGAGACAGAGCATGAACGGGGGAGGGGCAGAGAGAGAGGGAGACACAGAATCGGAAACAGGCTCCAGGCTCCGAGCCATCAGCCCAGAGCCCGACGCGGGGCTCGAACTCACGGACCGCGAGACCTGGCTGAAGTCGGACGCTTAACCGACTGCGCCACCCAGGCGCCCCTCCTCTAGATTGATTTTTGTAACAACTACCTTTGTTACATATTTAATTTGTTTCCACATTGAACTTTTTTTGTCACACAAAATGAAATCAGTTTCCATTTTATTCATACTTACAAGGCACCTCATAGGAGAAAACATGAAGCACAGTAAAATACTATTTATCTAGAAGCCAATCATCTGAACCATTTTAACTGCTGATCATGAAGACATAAAATAAATGCAAAAAAATCAGTTGAAGAAAGAATTTTTAGCATCTTGTAATAAAGACCAAGAAGTGAAGGTCTGTTTCACACACACACACACACACACACACACACACACACACACAAGCAATATTATGCATTTTACCACGTGAAAGCAAAGATAAACTCTGCTTGTCTTTAAAAGTTTGTCTTTGAGACAAGATTGGCCAAAGGGAATGAGGAGGAAAATCAAAAGAAGGAGCTACAAAATGGGCTCAGCAGTAGGAATGCTGGGATTAGGGGGGATGAGAGCACGGATTCCAGTGGTACAAATTTCCATTAATGCCAGCA
The DNA here is from genome assembly GCF_028018385.1 of Neofelis nebulosa. Classification (NCBI taxonomy): domain Eukaryota; kingdom Metazoa; phylum Chordata; class Mammalia; order Carnivora; family Felidae; genus Neofelis; species Neofelis nebulosa. The sequence goes on from NC_080787.1 coordinate 149,859,366, forward strand.
ACTATTCTGGGGACTTCCATTGTTTCCCTGATTCCAACAAGAACAAATACAAAAAGAATTATCTGTAACTTCCAAAGTTTAAAATAAAACATTCCCAATCCCTCATAAATATTAAGAAACCAAGGGTTGCAAAAGAGACACCAACCAACTACAGAAGGTTAACAGGATGTACATCTTTGTACAATAAGCCCCATGTTGAACGCAACTGAATGCAGCTCTGGAGTGTCAGGGATGCACAGAATATGGTACTTTAGTTCTGTTTTTATAAATAGTTCCAGACAATGAACAAGGAAATATGCCTTACGAGAAAAATATTAAAATATATAACATGTGTGACATAGTCTAAATGATGTATTTACCTACTTCATGTATTGTTGAGATTGGGATGCTAGTCTTGGGTACTTTGTTCCACCATATACTTCAGAAAGAAGTCTGAAATCATTGAGCATTTGCATGCATTGTGAGACTGAATCTTTAGCAGTGAGTTCTTGTGTTTTTTTCTAAGAAATGCAACATAGGTGAAAAAATATATATATATATATGTATATATATACATATATTGCAATTTTCATATACTGTATACCCTGATGCATAGTTAAAATTGTTTTGACATATTGGATTTGTTGATAAGTGGGGGGGGCAGCATTTGTCTAGATATATGTACTATACTGCATACTTTTTGTTATTTTGAACATGCAATAATCATTTAAAAGTCAGAAGGGCATACACTTAAAAATGTTTCAATCCATTTCTCCTTTATGGAGACAGCCATGTATCTATCTGTTTTACAGAGATATTTTTTGCATTTTAAGCACATATGTATGTATGCATTCATTATTGTCAGCCTTCTTAATTTGAGCAAATCTGAGGGTTGTATAGTATGATATTATGGTTTTATTTTGCCTTTTTCTCATTATAATCAGGTTAAGCAACTCTTCATTTGTCTATTGGCCACTTTGTAAAGTGCCCATGTACTTGCTTGCCCATTTTTCTATTAGTTGCCTTTTGTTGTTGTTGTTGTTTCTGTTTTTTGTTATTGACTTGTGAGCACTCTTTATATACTATAGATCGTCACATCTTTTATTGGCTATATGTTTTGTAAATATCTCTTCTCCTTCTGTGGCTTTTCACTCAATTAGTAGAGTCTTCTGATAAACAGAACTTATTAATTTTAATGTTGTCAAATTTATCAACCTTTTCCTTCAGGATTAGTACCTTTTTGTATTGATTAAGGAGTTATTCCCTATCCTGAGGCTATGAAAATACCCTTTTGGGGCACCTGGGTGGGTCAGTCAGTTAAGCATCTGACTCTTAATTTCCGCTGAGGTCATGATCTTACAGTTGGTGAGTTCCAGCCCCACATCAGGCTCTGTGCTGACAGTGCAGAGCCTGCTTGAGATTCTCTTTCTCTCCCTCTCTCTCTGCCCTTCTCAGACTCATTGGGGGAAATAAATAAATAAATAAACTTTAAAAATACCCTTTTTACATTTAGATCTACAGTCCACCTGGAATTCATTTTCGAGTAAACCGTGAGGTAGGATCAAGTTTCATTTTGTCGGTTTGGGTATCTGATTGAGCAGGCACTGTGTTTTGAAAATACCACCATTTCCCCATGGCTTCACAGTATGGTCTTTATCACAGATTAAGTATTTGTATATGTTTCTGGACTCACTCTTCTGTTTTACTGTCTTTTGTAACTTTACATGATATGTTGCTACCTGGAGGAGTAAGTCCTCCAAAACCTTCTTCAGGAGTAACTTAGATAGTTTTATCCCTTTTCATTTCCATATAAACTTTAAATTCCCATATAAAATTTTCCAAGTTACCAAAAAGGAGTTGCATTTTTATTGAGATTGCAGTGATATGTATCTGTCAATGGAGAGACTTAACATCTTTATTATATTGAACCTTCTAAACCACGAACATGGTGTATCACTATAATTATTGAGGTCTCCATTAATTTCTCTCTATAAAGTTTTATAATATTCTCTATAAGGGTCTTGCATATAATTCCTGATATTTATTTATTCATACATTTTTGTGCTAATGCATATGGTCTGGTTCTTGAGATTTTTTTTCTGATTTTTTATGTACAAAATTATTTTTTAATATAGGAAACTTGTGAAATTTGCCTATTAATTTTAATAATGCACATGTTGACTTTTTGGACCTTTGGCATACCTAATGATATCATATGTGAATGAAAATTTTGTATCTTCTTTTCCAGTCCATATAACATTTTTTTCTTGTCTTACTGAGTAGGGTTGGTCTCCTGCTTCATTGTTGAATAGATAAATAATAGTGGGAATCCTTGCCTTCTTCTTGATCCCACAGAAGAGATGTTAATAATTCATCATAAAGAACAATATTTGTTATACTTTTACTTTAGATGCCTTTTATAAGATTAATGCAATGTTCTTCTATTTCCAATATACCTAAAGTTTCTATCTTACGTGTTGATTTTGTAAGTTTATATCTATTGAGATGATCAATTGGTTTGCTAATATTTTGTGTTCAAATTTTATATTTGTGTTCACAAATGGTACAGACCTATTATTTTCCATGTCACACTATCCTTTTTGTATATACCTGTATATTGTGAAAATTAAAAAAAAAAAACAACCTGGCATTTGAACATTAAAAACCATATAGTTCAAACATATAATTCAATATGTAATTATGACATGTTTGCTATGTATAAATGAAACAGAAAGATATAGTGGCTTTGTCGTCAATGTACTCTCATTTTGTTTTGTTTTGTTTTGTTTTGTTTTGTTTTGTTTTGTTTGGAGAGAGAGAGAGAATATGTGGGGTAGAGGGGCAGAGGGAGAAAGAGATTATCTTAAGCAGGCTTTGCACTCAGTGCAAAGCAAGGTTCAATCCCACAACCCTGGGATCATGACCTGAGCCAAATTCAAGAGTCAGGCACTCAGCCAGCCAGGCACCCACAGAGTATTCTAGTTTTATTTTTAGCTTTCTCATAAATAGCTGTGTACTGTTTTGCAAATCATTGTTTTCCTTGATCTTGTACCTTCTTTGTAAAATTAGGCATTTAAAATGTATTATTTTTAAAGCCTCTTCCAGCTCTAGATTCCTGTGATCTGCAAACAGTTGATACTTGTGCATGACTAAATATTCATAAACATGTTAAGTTCATGTCTTTTCTCTTGACTATAGCATATTTTCAGCTGGTGTGTAGGATTTTAAAATCAATTTCTATCTGATCTTGAGTTGCTCAGTTTTAGCTCAGAACTAATTTTCTCATGACTACTTAGTTCATTACTGATGATACTTTGTATAGACACATAGATAATTGTAGACAGGCATATGCACTATACTACAATCATTTTAAGAACACAGACGGCAGAACCAAACTGACTGGCTTGGAAATCCTAGCTATCATGTATGTTAATTGCTATTTCTCTCTCTCCCTGTTTTTTTTTTTTCACCTATAAAAGATGATAATAAAACTTTGTACCTTATAAGGATATGAGGACAAAATAAGCTAAGACATTCAGAACACTAAGACCACTGCCTATTAAACATGTTTGCTAATTTTATTAAGATAGATATATATACCATTACTTGATAATAAGCTATTTTTAGCCTTAAACAAATAAAAATGATCATTTATAAAATTCACAAAAATATTTTCAATAATTTTCTAAAAATGAAAATAGTATAAATTTTTAAACATGAATAGTATTTATATATCTTTCACTCAAAAGATAACAATGCTTTTGACCCGACATATAGAAAAATTCTAAGCTTGGGGCGCCTGGGTGGCGCAGTCGGTTAAGCGTCCGACTTCAACCAGGTCACGATCTCGCGGTCCGTGAGTTCGAGCCCCGCGTCAGGCTCTGGGTTGATGGCTCGGAGCCTGGAGCCTGTTTCCGATTCTGTGTCTCCCTCTCTCTCTGCCCCTTCCCCGTTCATGCTCTGTCTCTCTCTGTCCCAAAAATAAATAAAAAACGTTGAAAAAAAAAAAAAATTAAAAAAAAAGAAAAATTCTAAGCTTTAGGAAAGCTCTTCTCTTTTTGGTGTTAAAATAAAAGGCTTTGTGTTTCTAGCCATTGAATAAAACTTGGACTACTTCATAAATTTACATGGAATTTCCTTTATTACCTATATGGATAAAGTGCATAGAGGAACATTCATTGAATAAGGATGAATAGCTCCCTAGAATACAGAAATGCTCAGGTGATTTCCACTGATTACAATTGATCTTATTTATAAATTTCTAAGACCAGATTTCATTGAGTAAAACAATAAATTGTTTATTGTTACTAGGAGTAAGAATACTTTTGTTAGTCACTTTTTGTTAGGGTATGGACATGCCCTACCATTTTAATCATTGTGTTTTCGTGAGCATAGATATTAGCTTCAGATTTTGACACCTGATGTAGCTATGGTTTCTAAATTATGAGAGCCATGAGAATTTTCACAGAATGTTATGTTTCTGAGAATATTCTTGGTCAGTGAGAAAATATACAGAAATTAAAGCTGTGAATCCACATGTAGTACCCCTCAGAGTAGGATTGACCTGAAACATAGGAAGAGAAATGGTAGATATCATTCAGTTAATTTTTTTAAATGTTTATTTATTATTTTGAGAGAGAGAGAGAGAGAGAGCGAGCAGGGGAGGGGCAGGGAGAGGGAGGCACAGAATCTGAAGCAGGCTCCAGGCTCTGAGCAGTCAGCCCAGAGCCCGACGCGGGGCTCAACCCCACAGACTGCGGACCGTGAAGTCATGACCTGAGCCAAAGTTGGATGCTCAACCGACTGTGCCACCCAGGTGCCCCTGTAAGTATCATTCATTTAAACAAACTTTATAATGCACTTACTCCATAATTTTATTTTCTTAGGGATTACCCTTCCAGATTTACTAATAGTTATATTAGCTAATGTTTTCCTCACCACTTTGACCAGGTCTAAATATACTTTGGGGGACAAAAGACATATTGTTATACAGTGATAATAAATCTACTAAAGAATCTTAGACAACTAAAATTGCTGAAAATGTACTTAATAGACTGTATGGTTACATATGAGTTATTATTTTTGCCTACTGTATTACGAATGTAGCTTCAAGTATATTATTTATTTTTGACACAGTGTTTGTTCTTAAGATCCAATATTTGGACTATTTTTCTTGAAAATAAACCTTCAAATATGTGTGTATGTATGTATGTATGTATGTGCCCTGATTGCCCAGAAGTAGAACCTAAGGCAGGAATTCTCGTGCAAGTAATTTGTGAAGGGAGAGCTTTCAGGAGTCACCTGCAAGGGAGTAAATGCAGCAGGAGAGGCAAGGAGAAAAACTAAGCAAGGATGTGGCTTCAAGGGAAGTCTCACCTCAGCCTGGTCCCCTGAGGAATTTGCACCAAAAGTGCAAATAGAGGCAGAGGAGTGAAGCTCTTGTGCATGAGAGCTCTTTATGCACCCTGCACAGTCATCATGGTCACTGACCAGACTATTCCAGGTGGGGAGCACAGCTGCCAGGCCCCTCTGAGCAAGACCACTCCAATTTCCCAAGTGCAGCACTCCAGAGAAGGTTGCAGACAGGAGCTGTCAGCCAACACAGGGTCCCTGGGGATCTGCACGGAGCACTAAAAGCCTACCACAAGCAAAGGTGGGATCTCCATGATTTGTTGATGAGTCAGTCCATACTGTGGCCGTCAGTGGAGGGGAGATGCAGGCAGACTGAGGGTCAAGGACACATTTTCAGAGGCAGGAGTGAGTGTGGAATGTTGGAGGAACACTCAGAATGACATTGTCAGAGCGTAGCTGGGGCGGGGGAAGTTATGTGACAACAGCTTAAAGAGACAGATGAGGAGCAGGGCACCAGAAGCCTTGTGGGCCAAGGAAGGAGTTTAAGCACTGGTTTAAGCATCCTGCAAAGCGAGTAGAGATAGGTCATGGCTTGATGTGATGAGGAACCACAGAAGGCCAGAGTGGCTGGATGAGAGGGAACCAAGTAGAAAATTGAGATGGTAGGACACAATATAAACGAGTGGGAGTTTAGAAAGTGTAGAGCTTTGGAAGGCCTTGCTGTGCTTTGGCTTTGGCTTTGTCATTTTCCCCAGGATGGGATGGGCCATTGAAGGATTGTAAGGGAATAGTGATCTGGTGAAAAGATCACCATGGATGTTGTGTCCAAAACAGACCAGGGGGCTGTGAGAGCAGAAAATGGGGAGACCTTGCAGTGCTTGAGGAAAGATGTGATGGGGACTTAGACGTGGCAGCTGCAGTGGAGATGTGGAGAGCTGAGCTGATGGCATTTGCTGCTGGCTTGGATACGCAGGGCTGGGGATGTGGGTGCGGAAATCCAGGAATGAAATCCTCTGTGGCTTTCCTTCTGGTGGCTCATCTCCACAAGTGAGATACAGCCTCCCCTGTGGCTGAATGCCTTTGCTCTCCCTGCTCCTCTGTGGCTTGGACTTCTCTCCCACACACTGTCCCTAGAAACTCAAATTCTTTTACTTAACCCCAGAAGAAGCATTTAGCTCCCTACTTTGACTTGTCCCTGGTTCCACCTCTGCATATCCAGAGACTCATTTTTTTTTGCCCTGCTAAACCAAGCCATTTATGGCCAAGTCTTACCCTTCAGCAATATAGATGAGTTGATAGCATCTTTTTTAAAATATTTTTCTCTTCACTACAATTATTTTTAAATAGGAAGAAACAGGATAGAGATTTATTTCCCCACCAATATGAAGTACTCTATTACCTTTAGAAATCATAGTATGTTTTGCTTTTGAATGATTTTTGCACCCCACTCCACTATTAGTGCTAAGCTCTGTCCTAGTTATGTAACTCTTAATATAACAGTCACAGGTATTAGATGGTAATATCTGGATTTAATAAGTGGTGAGATTGATTCACAAGGGTTAGGTGAATTGCCTAAGATAAAAAGCTCAGTAAGGGAAATTTCAAAAGCCTGTCTGAGTGATTCTAAATTCATCTGCTTCGGAATGTCTTTAAAGATACAATGACACCTCTAGTAAGAAGCTCTATGTGGGCAGGGAACTCTGCTGTCTTATTCATTACTACCTTAACTGGCATTTAGTAAGTTCTCAATAAATAATTGTTGAATTAATGAATGAATCTATTTATAAGGCATTATCAATGTGACACTGAAACTTTGGAGGAAGAGAGGCTAATTCTGACTGGAAGCTTCTTAGCAGATGTGGTATCCTAAGGGGTCTTTAACAATGAGAAGGATTTCAACAAGTTGACAATGGGGAGTCAGTTTTACCCGTAGCCAAGAAAACACTGAGAAAAGCCAAGGAGTGATGTAAGGCATAGTTTGTCTTCTGTGGAAACACTGCAAATTGAAGGTAGAAAGTTCATTTCTGATGGATCACTTAGGACCTAGATCTCCTGGTACTTCATTCATTCTCTTTCCACATCGGAGAGCCTTCTGAGGGGATGTTAAGGAGTAGGAATCATGAGGGCTTTCGCATTCCTTCTCTTTATATTATTTGTGAGTTTCAGTTTAAAAGATTATAAGCGTATGAGTGTTTTTTTTAAAACACTTCTAAAAACTATACATTTTTTTGTTATAACTGAGCTTAATATGTTAGAGATACCTATGGACTTCAGACTATGTGCTCTTTCCATCATGGATACTAATTTACATTGTGTGAATAAGTTACTATTCGTATCTTGCTGCATGCTAAAGATAGCAGATTTCAAAATCAATTTTATGTATACAGCAGTGAGTAATCAATTTAAGAGGCAGATCAGTTTTGCATTTTTCAAACACAATCTTTGCTTTTCATTCTGATGGGAACTCTATTGATTTGAGTATAAGATTATTTTACAGCAAAGTGTAACCTTGATTTATATCCTGATGTTAGGTATTTATACTGCTTTATCCTGTGTGAGCAGTATTTTATCTGTATAATTACACTAAATGGGCCAGGTTTGCTTTTTAATGACATTTAAGAATACAGTTAACAGAATATTCACTAAAATGCATGCAGGTTCTAATTTCATGAAACCAATTAATGATCCTGGCAGGTTCTCTATTTTTCCTAATTTTAGGACTTGTCTCACACAAATCAGAAGTATCCAGGCCTTCAAATTTACAATATCCATTCAAACTTTAAATGCCCTTGATTAATAAAAATACATGTGACAGCAAAGTGGAGCTCTGCTTTTAAGCTGTTAGAGAGAACATAAAATGATTATGGCTCGCAGTAAATGTTATTATGGTCCTAAGATGTTTCCTGAGGGATTCAGCAGTCTCCCACACTTTCCTTAAGACTGACCCTCTCTCCTTGAGAAGCAGCCAAGACAGAGAGCTGTGGAGGCAAGCCCACTGTCGGGTCACCTGTCATGGTGCTGAGAAGCCTCTGATAGAAAACCTAATTTACAGTTTAAGAAGCACATCCATTATCCTTCTGATTTTAAAATAGAACATACATCAGCAAAATGATAAAAGAAAAGTGCTTAAGAATTATGAAAGTCAAGGACTATTTCATATCATAAAGTCACAACCCTTTTTGAATATTACTTTAAATTATAGCCAAGTCTAATGATATTCATGTGTTCTGTTCTCTGAAAATTAGTATCACAGTATGCCAACTACTGAAAATCTAACAATCACAGATTGACTATTGACTCCCTTTTACATTTAGGTAGATGATATCGTCGGTATTCAAATAATTTTTTATGAAACGGATGTGCACCAGAAGACTGTTAGGAAAACTTAAGTAATATTTTTTTCTGTTTACTTACATTAACCATATACCATTGTTTTGTTTCTAATCAAATGTCAGTTGTAATGTTCTTACTACTTTCTTTCTCATTCCTTACTCTTGTCTCTCCAGTTAGTCTCAAATAATGATATGTGAAAAAATCCTGGTATTTTCTTAAAACTCAACCGTCCTCTTGAGATCCGAACAAACTCTTTTAAAGTGTTCACACACAAACCTTGGATTTTCTTTTAAAAAGGGGTATTCTGTATTACTATGATCATAAATTCCATCACAGCAATTGTGTTATAATAATTAGTGGTGTGGATTAGATGATTTGAATTTTTCTAGCATTCTCTTACTATGTGCTTACAATGGACGCAATCCGTAAACATATTTTTATAATAGGCTAATTTATTAGAATAAGCTTTGAGATTTCACACCTGGGAAGCTGACATGTTGAAGTATTTGCCTTGTAGTCTACTCTAGTGAAATTCAGAGTTATCATTAACTTAGCCATATCCAGATTTAGAGAGAGAAGACTGAAACAGGAAGTAATTTATTCTGCCTCTTACCAGTGTTTTCTGTATTAACTATTTACTGGCTGTAAGATGAATTTTGCCCTGTCTCTTATACATTGTAGTGGGTGATGCTTAGCTTATCTCCTTCCTATCTAATTTTATTTTAAATATGGATTAATAACTAAGATACAAATAAGGACAGATGTTAAAATATTGTTAGACTGAAGACTCAAGAATCCACACTTTAACATAATATTCGCATATCTTCTACTTTGTATCTATACCCAACTACCTACCTACCTCCCTCCCTCCCTCTACCTACCTCTACCTACCTAAATATTAGATCTATTTGACCCTACAAGGTGATGTACCATTTAAATTGGACTACTGGCTTTTTACCTATCTTTTTATCTCATAATAAATTTTAGGCACCTCTTCTGAGGCCTCCTTATGGGGGCGAGGGGAGAACCTTGAAGGTCATTTTTTGCACATGGACTCAGTACCCAGTATTTCTCTACTCCTAACCCTCCCTTTAATCTCTTCCCCCAGCCCTGGGACCATCTAATTTCAGGATTCTTTTGTTTAGGACTCCCTCAGGAGTGAGGTGACCCTCCTCCATCAATGCCTGTTCCCTGGGGTAAAATGGAACAGGGAGAGTTCACACTGTCTCCAGGTCATTCTCATGTTTATTCCATTGCAATAAGCGATTAATCTTCTGGTCCAACATCTAAGAGCTCATCTCTGTCTCTCTCGTAAATCAGCAGAGCTCCTGATATATATGTAACATATATATTATATATACATACCAACACATTATTATTTTTCATATCTATATTCATGAAAGAGATTGGCCTATTATTTTCCTTCCTCTTCCAATTTTTTGGCCTGATTTTGGTTTCTAAGTCAGAATGACTTCATAGAATTAGTTGGGGGTGCATTCCAGGTTTTTCCCTTCCGGGAAAGTCTGTGTAACATTAGAATAATTTTTTTCACAAAATTTTGTAGAACATTTCAGGAACATTGGGATGGTTCCTTATGTAAATATTTATAACTAATATATAACTTATTTAATACTTTAAATGCTATGGAGTATTTAATCTTGGTATTTCTTCTTGAGTCAATTTTCTAAGTTATATTCTGTAGGAATTTTCTATTTATCTGAGTTTTCAAATTTATTGGCCTAAAATTGTTTATAATATATTCATATTTTTAATCCCTGATCTGTGATTATGATGATCTTTTCATTTTTATTATTGCTTATTGTGTCCCCTGTTTTTATTCTGCAATCTCAAAATATCAGTTGATTTTATTAACTAACTTTTTGTTAATAACAAATATTTGAATTTATAGGACCAATTTTTTAATTTCATTCATTTTATTTATCTTACTTTTGTATTGTTTTGTATATTTCTTCCCTTATCTGTGTTATTTCTTATTTCTTTTTCTTTGTTTTAGTTTTTATTTAGTTTATTTTTTTAAATTTACATCCAAATTAGTTAGCATATGGTGAAGCAATGATATCAGGAGTAGATTCCTTAGTGCCCTTTACCCATTTAGCCCATCCCCCCTCCCACAACCCCTCCAGTAACCCTCAGTTTGTTCTCCATATTTATGAGTCTCTTCTGTTTTGTCCCTCTCCCTGGTTGTATATTATTTTTATTTCCCTTCCTTTTGTTCATCTGTTTTGTCTCTTAAAGTCTTCAAATGAGCGAAGTCATACGATTTTTTCTTTCTCTGACTAATTTCACTTAGCATAATACCCTCCCGTTCTATCCACGTAGTTGCAAATTACTTCTTATTTCTTAATTTATTGCTCTTATTATGTTCTGTTTAAACTTAAATTGAACATTTATCTTATCAATATTTAGATAATATTCAACTTATCAATATTTAATTTTTCTTTCTAAAAATATGTAAAGTAATAGATTTTCCTCTAAGTATTGTTTCTCAGATGTTTTTCTACAGTAATTTATTTACTCTCTAGAATTTTTACATTCCCATTATTATTTCAAATTCTTAATTTTATATTACTATCCTCCTCCTCCCCATCATCATCATCATCATCTGTGATGATATTTTTCCCCATATATCAAAGTTGTTAGACATTTTTTATTTATATATATTTTCGGTGATTATCAGGTACATTTTTATTTATGTATTTTCAGGTGATCTCATTGTCAGGTGCACAATATTCAGAATCATCATATTTTTCTTGTGATTAAAACTTTTATCATTATGAAATAACCTTTTCTTTCCCTAAATACGTTTCTTTTTCTGCCTTAAAGTCTATTTTGTCTGATGTAAATAACCCAACTTTGTTTAATGTTTTCCTGAAATATATTTTCCATATTTTACTTCACTAATTTTGCTTTCTTGCTTTGTTTGTGTGTCTGTTTGTTTGGTGGCTCTCGTAAAAACAGCATATAAGCTGGGTTTTATTTATCTCACCCACTCTGAGAGTTTGGGGAGAATTTAACCTTCTTATACATCTACTGAAATCGTTGATCTATTTGGATTTATTTCTACCTTATTAAGTTTTGTTTTTCTTACTCTATGACCGTATATTACTTATTGTCGTTTTAACTGATTATTTTGTTACTTATTCTGTAGGTTATTTTTCTTTTTAGAGGATTTATACACACTACTTATATTCCTTTCATTATTATACTTGAGCTTTTGCCATTCATATTTGCCTCAATAAAAACTAAATTTAAACTATTTTCACTTCCCACTTTAAGACTGTAGGGCATGTTAGAATATTTCAACCATGATCACCACTGTCAGATTCATATCCTGATTTTCTCCAGGATTTTTGCTTTTTTAACCCCACAAATCAGACATTATTTCTGTTATTTGAAATGTGTTGTTAGATATGCATGCGTGGTTAGTATTGTCCTTGCTCACCGTACCTTTTGCATCTCAGACCGTTCTCCTGAAATCTTTTTCTTCCTTTTGAAGAACATGCTTCACCACTTCCTTTAATGAAGGTCTCTTGGTAGATTCTTTACATTCAGGTAAATGTTTTGATGTTGTTTCTGAAAGAGTTTTCTGGGAATGTAATTCTAGAATAATAGTGATCATCTCTCAGTACTTCAAAGGCATTACTCAGTGTTCCTCTCAGTTCTGTTGTTGAGAAGTCTACTGTTACTCTAATTATTGTTCATTTTTCAGTGATCTGCCTTTTTTCTCTGGATATTTTTATAATTTTCTCAGAGTGTTTTCCGTCAAGCAGTTTTGCTTGGAGATTGAGGTATACGTGCCTTGTCACATATTGTGCTCAGAGACCCTGGAAACAGTTTGTTAAATCTGGATTTGGAAAATCACAACTGTTCTCAAATATTATGTCTTCTACATTCTTCTGGGATAAATATCTGTTACAGTTTCTCATTCTCTGCTCCGTCTCTCCTAATTTTTACAATATTTCAACCTCACTTCTTCAGCCATATTTACTACATCAGTAATTCTTTCTTCAGTCTAGGAAGACTAGATTGAGAGAAAGAATGTGACCAAAGTTTCTCTGCGTTTTTTTTCACTAAATTCCAAAATATCAATACAGAGTGATTTTTTTTGTCTCTCTAAAATGACTTTGTACTTTCTTATTTTCTTAAAGCAGGGAGATTTTCTAACTATAACCTAAATGCATACATTTGATGGACATTGCTCACTGTAGGTCGAATTCATGTGGGGATTTTTAACTCAGAGTGAACTTCAACATTGATTTCTATGGGAAGCCTATCTTGACTCTCTTTCATGGCTGTAATATACCTCCCCTGTCTGTTCTTATAGCGTTCTGTACTTGATCAACAGGGGTTGATTTCAAGGTGATTTCTTACTGCTCCATGACCTAACTTATCTTGGCTACTGCAATTAAGCTGAGGACAAACATCATTATTGCTATTTTACAAGCAAGGAAACATTGTTAGGCTGAATTAAATGTCTTAACAAAGTCTAGATTTTCTTAAGCATAGTTCTCTGCTCTTTTAACCTTACTGTACAGTTTTTGTGCCTCCTCTGTGAGGAAAGTGGTTTCTGCTCCAAAGGAGATGCCATAATGATGGAGAGCATATTGACAAGGTGCTTGTAGGAAGAAAGAGCCTACATAAGTAAATGTTGGTGTAGTATATCTAAACGTTGATGGATTGTGAATGGTGATCTTTACTTTAGCTCTGGAAGTCTGGATTTTACTTAGAGTTATTTGGGAAAGTAGATCTGTATGAATCCAAACACTGTTTTAGTCCATTCAGTCTGCTGTAACAAAATACCACAGACTGGGTGGCTTATAAACAACAGGAATTCATTTATCACACTTCTAGAGGCTTCTATAATAAAATACCATAGGCTGAATGACTGAAACAACAGAAAGTTATTTCTCACAGTTTGGGAAGCTGAGAAATCCGAGATCTGGTTGTGTTCTGGTGAGAACCCTCGTCCTGGCTTATAGACGGCCAGCTTCTTGTGTCCTCATTTGGTGTTGACATAATCATCTACCAGAAGCTTCATCTCCAAATACTATCATGTTGGGGATTAGGGCTTCAACATACAAATTTGGGAAAACCCAAATATTCAGTTCATAGCATAGGCTTTTTTTCCAACTTCCTTGTAGTCTATGATTATGAACACAACCAGACTATATTTCCTTAAAAGTTTATACACCTAAAATTTATCTGATTAGTTAGTTGGAATTAATTGCCTTTGTACAACTCAGGAACTTTGCTTCATTTGTTTCCTTTGTTATCAGATGCATCACAATGCAATCTTTTTATTGTATATGGCCATCTCTCCTACTAGGGTACAGTTCCTTGGGGATAAGAGCCGTCCCCTGTCTCTCTTTGTTTGGCACGTTGTCATTGTATGTACTGGGCATGTTGCAGGCGCTCAGGATTTACCCAACTATAATCAAGAGTTAATGTTATCAATGAGCAAATCATTTTAGAACTCTGACAAAGGGAATTTTATAAATATAGAGATATATGCTTATCTAATTTTAATTTTGATCAATTTTATATAATGTACCACATAGATGTTATAATGTAGAATATATAATATGGCATATTAGCATATTATATGTTCACAAATCACCTATGCTTTTCAAAAGACTTAATGCACTTGATAGCTATTTACTTGAGAACTAAAATTAATTACATAATTTATCTAAAATGTGTACAACAGAGTGTAAAAGAGGTTTAACCATAAAAGGTAAGAGTTTGTATGATGCTTATACTTATCAAATTACATGTACATAAAACGTTGATATGTTAAATAATGTTTTTCAGTTTCTGTTGTATCAGTGATATTTTATTCCTCCTTTCATTTTGGAATCATTTTAAAGCAGATTTATACATCAGCTTTGTCTTCCTTGACTATTAAACTTTCTATGATGTAGTTAATTGGTCTAAACTAATACTTATAATCAGAGATTGTAACATTGAAAAGGTGCTTAGGGATAATCTGGCCCACCCACAACTTTACTTTTAAATGTGAGGAAACAGGTGTGGAGAAATTATAAGACTTATATAAAGTCGGGGTGCCTGGGTGGCTCAGTCATTTAAGCGTCTGACTTTGGCTCAGGTCATGATCTCACGGTTTGTGGGTTCAATCCCCACATCAGGCTCTGTGCTGACATCTCAGAGCCTGGAGCCTGCTTCGGATTCTGTGTCTCCCTCTCTCTCTGCCCCTCCCCCCACTCCTACTCTGTCTGTCTGTCTCTCTCTCTCAAAATTAAATAAACATTAATAAAAGAAAAGAGAGAAAGAGAGACTTGTATAAAGGTACTACAAGTTTGGCCTGTGATCAAAGATGGATCTAGGTTTTGTGAGCCTTGAAGCTTATATAGTTTGGGAAGCCCTTTTTGAGTAAAGGAATAACCAGTTAGAGAAGAAATTCAATACTGACTTAAAATGAGAAAATAAATTAAGAAGATGGTAAATACAAATATAATGAAATCCCAGAAATTAACATTATTGGTATTAAACTATCTCATAGACCTCCACAGTACTTTTCTCTTTGTTTGCTGTGTATTCTTTGATCTTCTTTTCATGACAGTGATTATATAATGGCATTTTCTCTAGAAAACAAATAAAGATAAACAGACTCTCCTGTAGTATGGTTCACAAAAACGTGCTTTTTACTTTGAGTTTAGAGAAGTCTCTTTCAGCTTCAAAACTCCTTGTTGGTATTGCCACATCTTTAACTTGCTCTCCGTCTGGATGTTCTTCCTCTGGCCATGGGAGCCCTTGGGGAGCCTCTTTTGATGTCTCTCAGCAAGCAACCCCCCCAACATCCTCAAGGTCCAAGAGAACATCCAGACACAGAGGAGCAGGCTGATTCTGGGGCACAGGCCACTAGGGACATAGTACTAACTTGCCTCAGCCCGGGGTCAGAGTGT
Source organism: Neofelis nebulosa (assembly GCF_028018385.1). Taxonomy (NCBI): domain Eukaryota; kingdom Metazoa; phylum Chordata; class Mammalia; order Carnivora; family Felidae; genus Neofelis; species Neofelis nebulosa. The sequence continues at coordinate 149,874,974 of NC_080787.1, forward strand.
AGAGATAACTTGTCTCCAGCCCCTGCAGGTGACTCTATTTCCAGAAGGAGCCCACACAAGTGAGGGGTCTCAAAGCCTAAGCTTCATTAATTCCATTTTGTATCTACCTCTGCCTATGGCATATCCTTTGCAAAAAGCCAAAAATTGTTTTCCCTTTTGCTAAGAATTTAAAACATTCTAATGGACCTTCTAAGTACTAAGGTAAAAGTCGGTGATGGCAAATATTAAGTTAAGGAAGAGTTTTGCATTTAACTTGTGTCTTCTTGGGGCTCATCTGCCTGAGGTTGTGCAGAGTTAGCATTAAATCATTCAAAAAGTATTTCTCTGGTTCAACGTTCTGTTGCACATTTGAGCAAATCCTGATCCCTCTTTCAGAGTCTCTTCTATGGGCAAACTCTAGGTAAAATTGGCAAGGTAAACCCCTATGAGTCCTTGGATTTATGATTTGGTTGCATGTGATTTTACAAAGAAATAGTTTTTACTTTTATTTGAGAGGTTAGGATCTAAAGTTTAATATTAGCATATTCTGGAGTGTCTTGTAGATAACTGTCTTAGAACTGAATCCTACCACACTATTCAAGCACATTTTGTTTGAATTATCACATTCCTGTACTTGCTTTAAACTAGTGGAAAAATAAAGGGGTTTCCTCCCTCCTTCCTTCCCATCCTTCTTTTCTTCTTTTCTTCTACCACACATACGTACTTAGCATATCTTTTGGACCAAACACATTTGGGGCCATATGTATATAGTTGTGAGCCAAGCCGTCATTGTTCCAGGCCTCACAGAGCTTGCACTGTTAATATGTAAAATGGGCAACTAACTCCACGAGCCTGGTGTCACAGTTTTCTGTATAAGTTAGGGTTTTTCAATAGTTTTAAGAGAGAAAGTGGGTGTGAGAATTGAGTTGTCACACAGTACATGAGACGGGGCTGTGCTGAATCTAAAGAAAAAGAAAGTCATCACACTATTCCTGTTCTGAGTTCTCATTCAGCTTCAGTGGAACAACTTCTGTCCCATTAAAATAATGTCATGGGATGGAAAGAGGGACTTGTACTTTTTCTTGTTTAAATACATGATCCTGTACCTGCTTTGATTTTATGGTCGTGTAAGTGTTATAAGCCTAAAGAGCATCTACCTAGTGTTCATGTGCTGTATTTATTTTTCCTTATTGAGCAGACACTCACAAAGCACTTATATACTTATCAGGTACTATATTAGGTGTCTTGTAAATATCAACCCATTTTATTTACACATATTTTAGGTACCTTGTGGTTAAAAATAATTCAGTACAAACTTGGAGGTCCAGCAGAATACATTTTTTGCTTTCATGGAGTCACTCAAACTGGAAATACCCTTTTGAGCATGAGGTACCTGGTGAAAAGAGAGACTCAAGGAAATCTAAGTAGCAAATACTAGAATACATCGACTCTCCCCATCAAAAAGCATTTTGTTGCCTTTGTCTCTGAAATAAGAGACTATCTGTTGACTTCTTCTCAGGAAGCTCTTTGGTTTCTAAAGCAAATGGACACATGGAGCAGGATACTGTAAGCCTCCTTCCAATCCTGGGCCTGCCTAAGCAGTTAGAGGGAACCTAGCTTTGGTTGGCCTCTTAGACTCTGACACTACATGTGTTTAAAAAGGAGAAGCATTCTATTTCTTGAAAAACATGGCTTTATTGACAATGCTGGGTTGGTCTTGTTACAAAGGATTCTATTGAAAGTATAGTAGTCCTTCTCATTACAATATTGTGTGCCTGTCACACTTAAGTAAGCAAAACATATATATAGGGAGAAGGAAGAGAGAGAGAGACAAAGAGAGATAAAGAACATTCACTGTGTCTCTTCTTTGGACTACCTGTTACCCCTCTGCCCTTTTCCTGGCTTGTTATCAGCCCGTTTTAAGCACTGTAACAACTTCATCCAGAATTCACAATTGTAAACCAGCTAAAAGAATGTCACGACATGTAATTTAGAGGCCAAGGAGAAGATAAAGAATCATGAGCCAAATCCACCCCTTTTCTCTTAAAATAAGTACCAAGAGTATTTATTTTTACATGCTATAACTCAATAATCAATAACAATGTGGTTTAAAAATAATGTATAGTCTATTTTCAGTCAAGAAGGAATCGCAGGAACTGAATTTTTCCTCCTACTTGAAACAACTCCAGACAAAATATATAAGCAATAACACTCAAAGCCCACTGGGCATCAGGAATGAAGGGCAGTGACCCCTGAGAGATGGGAAACAAATGAGGAGAGCCCTACAATTGCCACAGCTTACTACCTAGAGAAAGTTTCTAGGGGGCTTGCTATAAACTGACTTGTGTCTTTCTGAAATCCATATGTTGAAGCCCTAACACCTAATACTGAGACATAAAGCCTTTGGGAGATTAGGTTTAGATGAGTTGTGAAGGTAGGACCCTCATGATGGGATTGGTGACCTTTTAAGAAGAGACACCAGAGACTTTGCTCCCTCTCTCTCTCTCTGCCATGTGAAGACACAACAAGAAGGTGACTGTCCACAAGCCAGAAAGAGTGATTTCATCAGTACCTGACCATATGGCACTCTGATCTCAAACGTTCAACTTCCAGAACCATGAGAAATAAGTTTCTATTGTTTAAGCTATCCAGTCTATGGCATTTTGTTATGGTGCCTCAAGGTGACTAATACAGGGTAGGAGCCTAGGGAAAGCCCAGCTGTCACCTCAAGTTCAAGAAATGGAGGTGGGAACTCAAGGCAGTCAAATCAGCTAGAGTTCACAGGACAGGGTCTGAGAGAGGAAAGAGATGCACAGGGAGAACCCCTGAGATCTATAGAGATACCCTTCGGGTGCTTTGCTGAGTACTGTTTAGAGCATTCTGGAAGAAACCGGCAGAAGCTTTGAAAGGACCACCTGGAAGGATAAGATGAAATGTGACCAAGGTTCACCAAGCGGGGACACAGTTTCTGATCCCAACAGACAGAGCAGGAAAGCTTAATAAGTCAAGGGACATTGGTTAGAGTACTGAGAGGGTCCTCCCACACTTAAATGAACACTAGAAAAAATGATGACTTGGGACCATCTAACAAATCTTAAGGGTATCAAAGTGATCCCAAATATCTCAAATAAATTAAGCATGTTAAGGAAAATCTTAAGAATATTTATGGAATTTTCAGTATCCAAAATTTTTGGTATCCAAAAAGTTACTATCAAAGATATCTAGCAACCAATAAAAAATTACCAGACATGCAAAGAAGCAGAAAAATATAACACAAAATAAGAAGAAAAATCAACCTATTGAAACTGACCTAGAAATTACATAGAAGATAGAAATAGGATATTAAAATAGTTCTTATGACTATATTTCATATATTTAAGGAGATAGAGGAAATATCTTACATGTTAGTAGAGACACTGAAGATATAAAAAGATCCAAATCCAACATTTATAGATGGAAACTATAATGTCTGAGGTGAAAAGTACACTGGATGGGATTAAAGGCAGATTAGACATTACAGGAAAAATTAGTGAACTTGAAGATAGCAATCAATAGAAAATAACCATAATGAAACATGAAAGAAGAAAAATTAAGAAAAAAATGAAAAGAGCATTAATGAGCTGTGAAATAGCTACAATTGGCCTAATATATATGTAATTGAAGTTGGTGAAAGGGAGAGGAGTGGTAGACAAAATAATTGAAGAGACAGTGGTTGACAATTTTCCAAAGTTGGTTAAAACTATAAACCCATAGATCTAAGAAGTTCAGTAAAACCCAAGCACAAGAAACATGAAGAGAACTTCACCAAGGCTTAACACAAGTAACAGGAAAATCTTAAGAAATTATAGGGGGAAAATGACACATTATGGACAGAGGAAAGAAGATGTTTTCTTATGTGAAAAAAAAAATCCAGGCTATAAAACAGTGGAGGAATATCTTTAAACAAACAAACAAACAAACAAACAAGTCAACTTGTAAATCTTTACCCTAAGAAAATAGTTTCAAAAATGAAGGTGAAATGCAGACACACATAAGTTGAAAATTTTTTCATCAGCATTCACTAAAAGAAATTTTAAAAGAAATCCTTCAAACAGAAAGAAAATGAAACCAGAGGAAAACTGGATCTATGCACAGGAATGGAGAAAACAGAAACAGAAGCTTTAAGAGTAAATATGCTTTATTTCTCTATTTTAGATCATATCTAATATTTTCACTATTTAAATCTTTACAATGTGTTTAAAAAGTAACACTGTGGTTTAGGAGTTGTAACATAAGTAGAAATAAAATCTGTGACTACAATAGCATAAAGGGCCAAAGAGGAGTAAAGGAAGTACATGTTGGGAAGGTTTTATATACTATACATGATGTGTAGTATATTATCACTTGAAAGTAGACAGGGATGAATTTCAAATACTTATTTTAAACCCTAAAGCAACCATTAAAATAATAATAATTATAACTAATAAGCCAAAAAGAGGATGTAAAATAACATAAAATACCAATAATTAACAATTTTCAAGTAATTCAAAGGCATTAATCATTTCCAGAAAATGGAAAGAAAAGGAACAAAAAGGAAACAGAAGAATAGTAATATGTATATTTAAACCCATCAATATCAATAATCATATTAAATGTAAATGGATTAAAAACCCCCATGAAAAGGCAATAATTATCAGATTGGATTTAAAATCAAGTCTCAACTCTGTCCTGCCTACAAGAAACATACTACAAAGATAGAGACATACATAGAGTACAGTTTAATAGGATGAGAAAAGATATAACATGCTAACACTAGTGAAAATAAAGTCCCAGTGGCTAATATCAAAAAAATAAATATCAGAACAGAGAATAATACCAAGAATAAAAAGGGTCATTTTATAACAAGGAAAGGATTATTTCATCAAGAAGGCATGACAGTCCTAAACATTAAGCAAAAACTGATAGATTCGTATGGAGAAATGCACAGATCCACAATGATAGAGATTTCAACATCTTTTTTCTCAATAACGAATGAAAGAGTAGACAGAAAATTAATAATAGCAAAGATGACTCAAACAATACTGACAATCAACTTGACCTAATTGACGTTTATAAAGCACTCCACCAAACAGCATTAGACTACACATTCTTTTTGAGTGAATGTGTAACACTTATCAAGATAGGCTGTATTCTGGGTCAAACTATTTGTTCATCAGCAGATTAATGCTAAACAAAGTGTGCAAAAAACCCAATAACATTAGGAGTGGAAAAGGTGATGAGCTAAAATAAAACATAAATAAAGAAATAAAAGAGCAAAAGCGTCCAGTTATCATAACAAACATCCTCTATTGTAAAAGATTGGAAATATGTGTTGATTCAAACATAATGTTTTCTGAATTGTATTTTCTCGAAGTAGGGGATAAATAATGCCATATTTTAGAGAGGAGAATTTAAGCTATACGAGTTAGCCAACTATTACTTAGAGAATTTAGATTTGAAATTTTTTCTTTGTAATACATAGCACTTTCTCTAAAAGTCAATTTTCCAATACCATACACTTTACAAGGTTAAAGTGCAATATTATTTTAGTAATTGTTTAACTGGCACTGTCTATGCACATTTGCACTTTATTTATATTATTTGGCTGTACAACTTTGCTAAATTGCCTAGTTAAGGGAGATTTCCCTAGTTAAGGGCGACAGTGTTCTGGAAAAATGAGCCATAGCAACTTAATTCAAAGTTTTCTATCCCAAAGTTTTATCCCAAAGTTTGTGTAAATCCAGAAATAATTTTTGTCAAATGCTTTTATGTAAGGAAACTCTTAGGAAAAAATATTCTAAAAATTAATTTAAATGGAAATGCTGAGAGCTTTTAAATATTTTATCTGATTTAATTCTTACAATTTTGTGAGATAGGCATTATTATCTCAGTTTTACAGTTGAGTAAGTCCAAGCTCATATGATTTAATAACCCTACTGGAAATCACACAATTACATAGCAGCAGATAGAGAGCTTCTAAATCAAATCCAATAATTTTCCACTAACCTCATACTTAAAGTTAACACAAGACAAAAATTACCTAGATTCACACCCAAAAATAACCACTTTCAACATTTAATACATCCAAGTTCTAGGCAACCATTGTCTGGGAAAAAGAGTGATCTATTTAGACTACATAAAAGTTTACTCTTGATATTTATAAGTATTCTTCCACAAGTTATCATTATTTCCTCTCTCCATCTTTCTCTACCCTCCATACATACACAAATATCCTACTAGTAAGATGAAATAATACTGTATATGATGTTTTTCATTCATTACTAGGTATTGGCACCTCTTTCTATGTGAATAATTAACATAATTAGTGGTTGTTTAAAATTCCACTTTAAGGGCATAATCTACTTAACAATCTTTACTTTAGAGGCATTTCATAGTGTTTCTGTATTTTAAAATGTGATATGATAATAATACTTGTCCTTGCCTCTCTGTGAACTTTCCAAACATCTCATTAATATAAATTCCTAGAGTTATAATTGCTGGATATTTACATAATTTCTGAGACCTATTATCAAACTTTCCTCTATGTGAATAATTAACTTATAATTTTTAGTGGTTGTTTAGAATTCCACTTTAAGGGAATAATGTACTTAACCAATCTCTACTTTGGAGACATAAGATAAGGAGATGCCATTTCTTATTCACCAGTTGTCAAAATGCATTATTGATAATATCAATTGTTGACAAGAGTATAAAGGAAATATTTACAATCATATTCTGTTAGAGGGACTCAAAATCAAGTACATTCTTCTAGAGGGAAGTTGATTTCTAGTTTCCTAGTGTTCTGGTCAGAAAAGCTGCATGGTATGAGTTTGATATTTTTGAATTTGTTGAGATTTGTTTTATGGCCCAATATGTGATACATTCTAAAATACGTTCCAAGTGCACTCGAAAAGAATGTATATTCCATTGTTTTAGGATAGACTGTTCTCAATATGTCTGTTAAGTCCATTCGGTTCAGTGTGTCATTCAAAGCCACTCTTTCTTTTTTTGATTTTCTGTTTGGATGATCTCTCCATCAATGTAAGTGGGGTTTTAAAGTCACCTACTATTATATTACTATTGATTATTTCTTTCATGTTTGTTAATAACTGTTTTTGGTATTTGGATTCTTTCATGTTGAGTACATAAATATTTACTATTCTTATATCCTCTTGTTCAAGTGTCCCCTTTATTATAATATAGTGTCCTTCTTTGTATCTTGTTACAGTCTTTGTTTCAAAGTCTGTTTTGTCCTATATAAGCCTTGCTACCCTGACTTTCTTTTGGCACCCATTTACATGACGAATGTTTTTCCATACTCTCAATTTAATTCTGCAGATGTCTTTTGGCCTGAAATGAGTCTCATAGGCAGCACATAGATGGGTCTTTTTTTCTCTATTCTGTTGCCCCATGTCTTTTAATTGGAACATTTAGTCCATTTACATTAAAAGTAATTATTGTAGATATTTATTTATTGCCATTTTGTTACTTATTTTTGTGGTTGTTTTTATAGATTTTATTTGATCCTTTTTTCTCATGCTCTCTTTCATGGTTTGTTGGCTTCCTTTAGTGATATATTTGGATCCGTTTCTTTTCATTCTTTGCATGTCTGTTACTGGTTTTGATTTGTGTGTTTATCATTAGGTTTGTATGTAAAATCTTCTACATATAGCAGTCTATATTAAGTTGATATTGCCCAAGTTTAAACCTGTTCTTAAAAAAAAAAAAAAAAAACACCAAAAAGCATTCTTTACCCCCTCTCCCTGCCAAGTTTTAGGTATATGGTGTCATATTGTACATTTTTTTATTTTATGATTTTTACAGAAATATTTATTTTTACTGCTTTTGGGATTTTTACTCTTCATACCCTGACTCACAGTTTTCTTTTTTCCCCAAAGATTCCCCTTTAATATTTCTTGTAGGGCTGGTTTAGTGGTCATAAGCTCCTTTAGTTTTTGCTTGTCTGAAAAACTCTTTATCTTTCCTATTCTGAATGATAAGTTTGCTGGATAGAATATTTTTCGCTGCAGATTTTTCTTATTCAGCACTTTGAATATATCATGCCACTCCCTTTTGCCCTGCAAAGTCTCTGCTGAAAAATCTGCTGATAGCCTTACGGGATTTCCCTTGTGTGTAACTGTCTTCTTTTCTCTTGCTGCTTTTAATTTTTTGTTTTTCTGTATTGCTGCCTATTGCCATCTTAATTACTCTGTGTCTTGGTGTGGACCTCCTTGGAATGAATTTAGGAGGTGATCGCTGTGCTTCCTGGATCTAGATATCTGTTTGTTTTGTTTTGTTTTGTTTTCCCTAGATAAGGGAAGTTTTCAGCTATTGTTTCTTGAAATAAATTTTCTATCCCCTTATCTTGCTCTTCTTCTGAGATCCCTATAAATATGGATGTTATTACACTTGATGGAGTCACTGAGTTTCCTAAGACTATTCTCAATTTGCATAATTTTCTTTCCTTTCCTTTGCTCAGCTTGGTTACTTTCTATTATTCTATCTTACAGGTCATTAATTTGTTCCTCTGCTTCATCTAGCCTGTTTATTCCATCAAGTGTATTTTTAGTTTCATCTATCATTTTCTTCATCTCTGATTAGTTCCTTTTTGCTTCTGTGTTAAGAGTCTCACTGACATCCTCCATCCACTCTTAGTATCTTTATGATCATTACTTTAAGTTCTCTATCAGGCATATTGCTTATATCCATTTCAATTTGGTCTCTTGCTGTGGTTTGATCCTGTTTTTCTATCTGGGAGATGTTTCTGTGTCTCCTCATTTTGTCTGACTTTCTGTATCTTTTTCTGTGTGTTAGGAAAGTCAGTTATTTCTCTTGCTCTTAATGATAATAGTCTTACAAAGAAGAGGCCCTGTAGTGCCCTGCAATGCAGTGTCCCCTGTTCTCCAGGGCCTGGAATTTCAGGGAATGTCTCCTATGTGGGTTGCATGTGCTCTGCTCTTGAGTATTGGCCTCTTTTTCCTTCAATCCAGTTGTCTGCAGAGTATCTCTTTGCTTATTGTGGGTGGCAAGGTGTGTGGTGATATGCTTGTGAAATGAGACCTGCCCCTACCACTACCATAACTGCGGTCCCACAAAACACACAGGTCAGGAGATGTGGTGTTGGCAGGGTTTGCTCTGGTCTTCTGCAGGAGGGGCCCACAACACTGGGATTCCAGTTCAGGTGACTGAGCAGGCAGATCCCCTGAAGCACAAAGGGGCAGGGCTTGGTGTAAACAGGTTACACCAAGGTAGGTAACAAGTGTCAATATGTTCTTGGTTCCCACAGATAAGCCATTGTTTATGCTGGGGTGTGGGGGAGTGAAATGGCATCTGCCAGCTTTTTTGTTCCTTGAGTTGTCTCCCCATGATCTCTGTGTCCCTGTGCTATGCTCAGAGATGAGCAAATCACTCTCCCTCCCATCTGCCCCTAGTGTTTTCCAAACTGCTGGTTCTATAGCTGTATCTGCAGGGGGTGTTTGTCATGTTGTCTCTGTAAGGGCAGAGATTCTGCTTCTTAATGCCATTCAGGGTCTCAAGGGCAGAGTCTGCCTAGTTTTAAAATTTTAAGCTTTAAGTCCTGCTGGTTTTAAGAACTCACAAAATTTGGCCCTTTCACTTTCAAAGACAAATTCTGTGGAGATTCATCTTCCCTGTTTGGGGGCTACCCAGTGTGAAAGTCTTTTTCTGCCCTACTTGGTGCCACAGGCTCCCTCCCCACCAAGGACAGCCATAGTCCATTTTGCTCCCAGACCACACCTTTGCCTTTCCTACCTTCTTCTATGTGGCCTCTTCCCTGCCTTTATTTGTAGAGTCAGTTCTGTCAGTATTCAGGTGATTTCCTGTGTTATTTATGCTGATATGTGTGCTATCCAGTTGTATCCACAGGACAAAGTGAGCTTAGGGTCCTCCTACTCCACCGTCTTCCCAGCCAACCTCACCATTATTAATATATTTTACTCTTTATAATAAATTTGAAATCATTTGGCTAAGTTCCTTAAGCATTTCATCAGTTGGATTATAATTATATTGGCTTTACAGATTAATCAAGTGAAAATAGCAAATAGAGACTATTGAGTCTTCCCACAGAAAAACAAGATTTGAATCTTTATTTTCTCAAGTCTTCATTTATGTCCTTCAGTAGAGCTTTGTTGTATTCATCATTCAACAATGTGTCAGGAGCTCAGTAAACCTCTTTCTTTCTGACTGAGGTTAAGAAGGTCATGTTACTAAGTCCTAATGAATACCACCTCTAGCCCTTGTTCTAAAAATCCCCACCCATGGTCATCTTATCTTAGTTTCTCTGTCTCCTTGTTTGGATGGAAAGTACTACAAGGTCTTAGAGGAAGGAAGACCCAAAAGATGGGAGGATTACACTTAAAGGCTACCCACAAGCAGGAATACCTACATTGGACTTTTTGTAACTCAGTGAAGTAGGTTTCATCATTTTAGGCCACTGAGATTTTTGTTTTGTTTTGTTTTGTTTTGTTTTGTTTTGTTTTGTTTTGTTTTGTTGTGTGTGTGTGTGTGATAGAAAACAGTGTTTCTCTAGTACTGAAATTCAGAAGTCGGTTCTAGAGTAGGGTGATACCATAACAACAGTAAAAACTAAAAATATGTGTTGATGACTTAGTGACTGGGAAGCAGAGAAAAGTTATAGCACATGGAAAGACTGAGCAACACTGAGGTGCTGTGAAAAAACATTTAATGTCGATTGTGGTAATTCGGAAGGCAAACTTAATACCTACTGAGGCTGTGGCCCTGGGGAACAGCTTGTAAGGGCACAGAATAATAATTTTTGTGGCTATTCTTGGCCTTCAGCAAGGTGTTCTAAGAAAGAGGTGAGATCAGGCACGAATTAGCTCATTTCTCAGCAGAGAAAAATGGCAATGGAGAAATTTCAGTGATCAAAATTCATACAGGTTTGTAAAATGCAACTGCTTCTTGATACCAAATACTAATAAATATGCTTGAGAAAGTTCTTAGATACAAAGGCCTAGTGAAACATCTCAGTGAAACAATCTGATGGAGCCCTGTAGCCTAGATCAAATTGCATATATGACTCTCCCAATGGGTTTTCAGATAGCGTTAGAGTAGCCACAGTTGTGTTAACATACACATACACACATGCACATGCACAAGGAAAGGACAAGAAAGCAAGGGAATACATCAGGCTAGAGAAGTAGCAGTAGGAGAGATCTTTAGCTGTGGTTATTAGCTAACTAGAAAGAAATTGCCCAGAAGGAAACATATAAGTCCACAATATTTGGGATCATACTGGTAATAAAACCATGAGGTAAGACTACAAAAGTCTTAGCCTGTTAATTCCTTCTGCAAACACATGTATCCTTAAAGTAGAAAACCAAGAAGCAAATTGTGAAAGCTGTGCAGCTCCCAGAGAAGCTGCATTCCCAAGTCTGATGTTGTACATCCAACATCTCATGTAGGATAACAAACACATAGGAAAATCCTCAACGGTGGGCCCAGGACCCCTGGAGGAGAGTGTGGGATGGAGGTTCCTCCAGAGAGCAGGATCACGTCCTAAACAAGGAATCTCTGCCACTACCATGACAGAGGGCTCTCACGATGACTTCTTGGCAAGGACTGCTGTATCTCTATTTTCACTTTCCTCAATGGACATATTCATTGTGGCTAGCTTGTCCTGATCCACCATCATATATAAGTGTATCAAGGAGCAGGTAAGCTCCCCTTTGAGTTAATATGTGCCACATTGTTCAAATATCCTCAGCTATGAGCTTTATACCATGCTTGGGTGGGACATTGGGTTGTGTCTATGGAGACCATAACCTATGGGTGAAAAGAAGAGAGAGAGAAATTTGGCAATGAAAACACATGGATTTTAGCAAAGACTAGTTAGCAAAGACTAGACTCTTACAAAACCCATTTTCTCATGTTTCTGAGCCGAAAGTTAGACTACATTTGTCAACCTCCTAGTAGCTAGAAGTGCTATTTTACTGAGTTTTAGCCAATGGAATGTATGGGGGAACAAAGTATGTTATTCCTGGTATGTCCCTGGAAACCTTGAATATGCCATCATTTATTCTTTCTCTCTCCTGCCCATCAGCTGACTTAACGGAGAGAATTCTTAGGTCCTGGAAAAGGGTAGAGTCACAGTGTGGAGGGAGCTGATTCCCAGAATGATCAAGTAGAAGGCAGGGATATATGCTTTGGACTTTGATCAGAAGAAACAAAATCTTAATGGGTTTCACACAAGAAAAGTTGATTGGGGGTTTTGATTATTATAGCACCAAGTGTTTTTTGCACTGATGCAATTTTGTTAAAATTTTCCCTCTCATTTTTGCGTGTTTTGGAATGGTTCAAGGATCCAGTATGAACAAAGTTCATAAAATTTGTCAATGGCATTGTATCGCTTAGGTTAACTTAGACTTCGTTAAAAAAGAAATCAAATGCATTGTTAGCACAGAGTTATGTTAAATATAGTGCACAATGAACTATATATTGGTCATAATTTCCAAAAGACACTTTAAATGACATAAAAGACTAGCAGTGTTACAAGTAGAAATACTGAAATTTCTGCCATGAGCAATAGTTTATACTAGGAAGAAAAATAAGTATGTGATCTGCTCTTACTTTTGCATGATAACAGAGAGGTGATTGATATTAGGTTATTCATTTATGGATAGCTCATGTGTGTTTTATTCCTTGCCCTGTCAGACTGAGAAGACCTACCAATTTTATTAGGGCTGCTGATGTACTCGGTACTTAGAGTTTTATTACCTGGTGGAGAAGCTACAAAATATTGGCAGTCTTTAATAACGAGCACTTTATGTTTCCTTGTGTCAGCAAATTTCTTAGATTAATACCCTATGTTTGACTGATGGAATTGTACTGAGTTTTTTTTTTTTAAGGTTCTAATTTCTCTAAACCCTTGTAAAGAAAAGCTAGCAGGAGGCCTAACATGTATATGTAGTCATATGTGTGTGTGTGTGTGTGTGTGTGTGTGTGTGTGTGTGTATGCCTAGGAAAAAAGAGTATGTATTTCTAAGGCTTATATTAAATATTTGGCTATGATTACAAGTAATCAACATGCTGTTGTCCATGTTATTATGTTTATAAAATATTTTTGAAAAAACAAAACGACAAGATTTAGAAAGGAAACACAAACCTTAATGTTCTGGTGTTGGGAGATATAAAGATGCTTGTTCTTTGTTTTGTAACTTATTAAAGCTAGTTCAATGTCAGTGTTGGACAAGTACCCTGAATTTTTAAAATTTTGAAATGAGAATTTAAAAAATTTATTGAAGCAAATATTTGATCTTTTGTTTTGTTGTAAAACTTAATATATGTCAGTTTTTGCAAGCAATCTAAAAGAATAGAAAATATATTTTTCCCCTCTTTTGATCGTTGGATGAACAAGAGATAACTTCATAACTTTTAAAAGCTTAGGACAATTTTCAGAATAATTGATCTTTGAGCTTTGCTATAATGATTCTTGTAATATTTCTATCAGACAGTTGTTAGTTCCCCTAGCACTAGGTAACGAAGTCTTGATGAAATATCTAATTTTTTAAATTTAGTTGTGTAGCATAATTATGGATACATCTAATATGTGAACAAGTTTATTTTTATAGGAGACTAGAAACTCACTTTTTGAAGGGAAAAATCAATGAAAATCACCATAAAAATCCATAATCATGTTGATTTTTCAAGGTACAAGCTTCACTAAGCCTGTTTTTCTTTATAGAGATAAAAAGGAATGCTTACTGTCTCAAATTTTTCTTAGTTACGTTACAGGATGAGCTCTCTTACACCAAATTATGTTTAACTCTTTGAGGATTAAATAGGTTCATTTCAAATCATATGAATATCATACATTAATTTACATAAAGGACTGTAATTATTTTTCAACATGTCCTTAGATATTAATTAAGACTGTTCTCATAAGTCTCTTGGACTTCCTTCAAGAGGAAATAACTTCCTGTGAATTTGCATTATTTCCTATAGACACGGTGAGATGACTACACCAGAATGATTGGCCAGAGAGAGTTAATGTTCATTTAGATGCTCTTAAAAGTATCAAAGGAAGAGCTTGATTGTAATTTCGCATGATTTGAATCATGGCCTCCAAACCTATATTTCTGTCTGCATGTGGAGGAAAAAAGTTTACCATAACATTAGCCTTTAACATTGATTGTCTACCATTTCCCAATAATAATATATTAATATTAGAACCATATCTCATGTAGTAGGCAATTCTTCTGTTTTATCTGCTTAGAGATTATGCTTTTGTATGATTTTTTAAAGTAGCAAAATATACATAAATGATCTTTAGGTGATCTTGATGCAACGTAATTGAAAAAAATCTTTCTTCCCTTTGTATAACGTTAGCATGAACTAAATGTTCCTGAGTTGGCAATGATGTGTTACCACAGGGACTGAGATTAAAAACGTGTATGTCATTAAACCGAATAATTCAGACGTGCACACTCCTAGACTTTCAGGCTCTTGTATAGTTCCCCCTGTTCCAGTCCAGTTTTAAATATCCTTATGGAGTGTTCTATTGTTTTATAACAAGCGAAATAATTTTCTCTTATATATATATATATATATATATATATATTTTTTTTTTACTTAGTCATTCCATACATAGTTAATTCTTTTAATCTTTCCTCGTAAATCAATCTTCCTGGCTCATTAATCATCTGTACTGCCCTTTTTAAGTCCTACCATATATTTCTCTTTCCTCAATACCTTGTAAACCTGATTTTCCCTCTGCATGAAATTTATTATACATTCTTAAGTAGGCTGAAGATATAAATTGCTTTTTGGAAGAATGGCACTTTAACATTAAAATGTCTCTAAGAGTAGTCTTATCTAGATCTGTGTTGATCCTGCCATGTATCAAAAGACAACTCAAAGCCACAAGAGATCTGAAAAAGTCTTTTAAATTACTTTGCACTTTTAAAATACTGAGTTGCGTTTGATTAGATAGCTCTAATAAAATGACAAGACTGACCACTTACAAAACCTTAGGCCTGTATTATTGTGTATTGTCCAGACAGTTTTCCTGAGGAGAAACATACACATTTAAAGATGTAGCTGAATTTTTTATTAGTGTAAATGAACATATTTCTAACTAGCTTTTTTCTTGTAGAATGTATCATAGTGAGGTAGAATTCGCATGTTGCTTTCAATCTATATATATATGATCCTTACAATTTCACACACTTTAAGATATGTTTTATAGTGAATGTGAGATTTATAGCGGAAACAATCATTATTCTATAGATACTTTGTATATGTGTACTTGAAGGAAAGAAAACCAAACTGAAAACATTTTCTCTTTTTCTCCTGCTCTGACTCTCATTTGTTTTGTGCTTATGTTAACGTCCCTATTTCTGTAGGTCATGTCCCAGGTTTAAGATCTTACCATCACCTTTGACCTGTCCCTCTTTTCTTCCCTACCTTACATATAAATTTTCAAATATGTCAGACCAATGTCTTCTAATACCTACTCTTATCCTTACTTTAAACACACATTATCCATTGCTTGATCCTTCCATAATAATCTCCAGGAGAGCAGAGATCTTACCTGTCCGGGCAGTTAGGGCCTGGAATCTAGAACAACAAATGCTCCATAAATATGTATTTAAGGAATTAATGAATGTCAGTTGTATTTGTCTTCCCTTTCCTTCAGACTAGTCCCCCCCCCCCCCCCCCCCCGCCGGTGCTTTTTACCTCTGCTTAAATTATTTAAGTTAATAGCATCCTTCTGATTTAAATTTTACCATCCAGTACTCTGCTCTAGAAGGAAGATGAAGGAGTGCAGGGTGTAATATGCAATTTGAAGCAAGGGCAGTAATGGCAAGCTTGGAAAGAAGATGAGTCATGAGCGAGCATGGAAAGCAGGGTGTGTTTTACAGGTTAAGAGCATAGATGCGGTGCTAGGAGCATATGGAAGTTCTCTATGACATTTCTGTTTTTCAGTGAAGGGGAGAAAGATGATCAGCTGTGAATGAGGATGAGAAGAGATGCTGGAGGTTCGAAGAGAGAATAAACGATGTGAAATAGCTGTGTATGTGCGTGGGGGAAAAGAATAGGGAAGTGTAATAAAATACCATCTTTTAGGAGCATAGGTGTTAGCACAGAGTTAGTGGAGAGCTTATTTAGGCAGCATTAAGTTTTTGCAAAGTACCAAAAAATGAGAGTGTTAAGGGAATTGAGGGGAGTCCCAGGGACAGGTCGTCATCGTTACTGACCATGAAGTACAGAAAGAGGGAATAAAGGAAAAGGAGGTGGGCCAGTGTTACAGTGAAGGGTTAGGGCTTCGCAGGGATTGGGCTAGGAAGAGAAGAGGGGGTCACCTCTGAACAGGATACTTGAGGTGGACATTGTGAAGGGGCTGTAATTTCTTGTAGTTTGTGCTTTTACTTATCTTTCTTAAGAAATCTCCCCCATCCCCAAATCATAAAAGAAATATTTTCTGTATTTTCACTACAGTTCGCATGGTTTTGCCTTTATTTTTTTTTTATTTTTTATTTTTTTTTTTTAACATTTTTTATTTTATTTTTGGGACAGAGAGAGACAGAGCATGAACGGGGTAGGGGCAGAGAGAGAGGGAGACACAGAATCGGAAACAGGCTCCAGGCTCCGAGCCATCAGCCCAGAGCCCGACGCGGGGCTCGAGCTCACGGACCGCGAGATCGTGACCTGGCTGAAGTCGGACGCTTAACCGACTGCGCCACCCAGGCGCCCCTGGTTTTGCCTTTACTATTTGTCCTTACATCACATGGAATTGAATTTGTGTACAGTGTGAGTTGGAGCTCCAGTTTCACGTTCTCCGTGAATGCTGTTGTCTCGGCACCATTACTGAACAGTACAGTCTTTCCCCATCCATCAGCAATGTCTCCTCTGCTCTATTACCAGATTAATGAACGCCTTAATTCAACAAATGTTTATCGAACCCCTACTCTGTGCCAGGCACTATTAACCTAATAAAGAACAAAACAAACAATAATCTCTTATAGAGTTTATAATCTAGGTTGAGTAGAAAGGCAATAAACAATAAATGTTACAAATGCATATCGTAGTATGTTAGAAGGGGATGAACACTAAGGGAAAAAAGAAAAAGCAGAGCTTGGTAAGGAGTCTGGGGGCCCCAAGGCGGTAAGAGTGTTAATATGAAATGTGATGGTCATGGTAAGTCTCCTTGACGAGATTGGGGCAGGCACTTAAAAGAGGTAAGGGGATTCAGCAAACAAATATATAAAGGGAGAACATTCCAGGCAGAGGGAAAAACCAGAGCAAATTCCCAAAGTTAGGAATATAACTGGTATGTTCAGAGAGCAGCAGAGAAGCCAGTGTATTGGAACAGCGTCAACTGTTAAGAGTCCTAGAAGAGGGAACCAGAGAAGAAATGGGAGGGGAGGGCAGGATGTGTAAGGCTTTATAGGCCATTATATGGATCCTGTTTTTAGGACAGTTTTTGGTTGTTGTTGTTATTGTTTTTCATTTAAACATTTCATCCATTTGGAAATAATTCTGTTGTAAAGTGTGAAGAATTGATCTAATATTTTTTTCTGTGTGTATACCTAGTTGTTCCAATAGCAACTAATGAGTAGTCCATGCTTCTTCCCCCATTGATTTGAGGTCTACTTAGTGATATAGTGAATGTACATAATTACTTAGATCTGTTGCCAGATTACTATTCTATTCTTGTAACTGCACACATGGATTCTTTTTCAAAGATTTCCTAAATAATCTTGTTGGTTGATTATAACATATAAACTTTGGAGTCATCTTGCCCATTTATAATAAGAGACAACTGGCTGTCTTTTTATTGGGACTGTGTTAAGTTTATAAATTGACTTAGTAAAATTGACGCTTTCATGATGTGCAATGATTTGTAATCTTTCTATCACAGAAAATTGTTTTCTAATTTTGCAAGTCTTCTTTGTATCTTTTAGTCACATTTTAAAAGTGTCTTCATATAGGGGCACCTGGGTGGCTCAGTCAGTTGAACATCTGACTTTTAATTTTGTCTCAGGTCATGATCCCAGCCAGGGTTGTGGGATCGAACCCCACATTGGGCTCTGTGCTAAGCATGGAGCCTCCTCTCTCTCTCTCTCTCTATCTCTCTCTCTCTCTCTCTCTCTCTCTCTCCCTCTCTCTCTCTTTCTGTCTCTTTCTGTCTCCCTCCCACCTGCTCCTCTGCCCTGCTTGTGTGCTCTCTCTAAGGAAAAAAAAAAAGTGTCTTCATATAGGTCTTATACATCTCCTATAAATTGTTTCCATGTATTTAATCTTTTGATATTATAACTGAAGTCCCTAAGATTATATCTTCTATTCGGTTGTCATTTTTTATGTAAAAAGATTATATATTTGAGCATGCTAATTTTACATGCGAATACTTTACTGGCTTAACTTCAGCTAGCATTCACAGATGAAGATCGTGGCTCAGGAAAAATGCACTTTATTTATTAAAAAATGAAACTACGAGGCAAATAAAAGTAAAAAAAAACATTTTCCATCTGAGTAGTGATGAAGCATTACTGACTTTTCTTAAGGTAGAAGACTTAACTATGCCTTTGCTCCTCTTTTCACATCCTTTTTTTTTAAGTTTATTTATTTTGAGAGATGGATTGAGAGATAGTGGAGGAGGGGCAGAGAAACAGAGAGAGAATCCCAAGCAGGCTCTGCACTGTCAGCACAGAACCTGACATGGGGCTCAAACCCAAGAACAGTGAGATCATGACCTGAGTTGAGACCAAGAGTCGGTCGCCTAACCGACAGCCACCCAGGCGCCCTGTCTCCTTTTACATTCTTAACATTTCTTTCCTGGTTGAATGAACCACGATGAAAAACAAAAAACAAAAAACAAAAAACAAAGAAAACAGACTGATCAGACCCTAATCTTGTATTTATTTGTTATCTTCCAGTTAAGTTGGAATATGTGCTTTGTATATGTGGTAACATACACGTTTTTGCACATTTCTTTCTTCCTTTATCTCACCAGTAGAGTTTATCATTTATAATCAGTGTATTTTATAACTCTGCTGTAAATTATATGAACTTTCAAAGTACTTTATTTTAGAGGGGGCCAGTGGACTGATTTATACTTACCAACATAAATATCTTTTATTGTAGACATTTCCAAAAATATTTTTTCTATCAAATAACAAGTTTTTTTTTTTTTTTCTGGAGAATATCAGTTTGGATCATTAGACACAAGGATTTTCAAATTTTCCATTAAAATATTCATGATATGTAAGATGTGAACGGTCATGGTTTCTTCACATATACAAAAATAACATTTTTACTCCAATTATTCAGTAAGAAAGATCTCTTTTGCAACACACAGAAGATATATGTTTAGATATAAACTACTGACCATGCTTTCAACATTAGAGACGTAGGAGGAATAGAATATATTTTAAACTCTAACCCATTTATATTCTCCTTTCCCATTTAGCTCACTTATTTCTTTGGCCTTCGTGTTAGGTGTGACAGTGTATTAGCCAAGCTGTCTCCGTGATTCAGGCATTTTATCAGTTCTACAAGACAGATGCTAAACAGCATAGTCTAAATTGAAATCTCTGATGACTCTCTGGAGACAAGTTGATGGCAAGAATCCCACTCGAGCACTTAAATAGGTGGCCTTTACCCATATTTAACTGCAAGACCGTGAGCACAGCTTTGGAGTAAACTTTTTTAGCCTTCGACTGTCAAGATTTTGTATCTTTCTCATCATTTGATTCTTGCATCTCATCTTGTTAGGAAAGGCTATCAATCTGCTTTCTCCCCCACAACAGAGAATTTAAAGAACTACTGATGCCTATTACTTTAAACAAAACAATTTAAGAGAAATTGTGTAGCCCAGTATTGCTTTCAGAACTACTTCAGACCACAAAGACAACATTTTGAAATAATGTCTTAGTGCCAAGTGTGTTCCAGTTTAGTTATAAATTTAAAATGACATAACCATAATATTCTCAGCAATCTTTGGGACTTCCTTATTTCCTAAAGTTGTTGCAGAAGCATTTTTAAATCAAGTTACTGGATCCTAGCCTGGAAGAAGTCTAGAATCTACGAAACTGAGGTCATTATAAAGGTGATAGAGCTAAGAAAAATAATCCCCGAAATGTAAACAGGGATGTATTTCCATAGCCCCTGTGGATCTCAACAGGGAGTTTATGTGCCTTTTAAGATTCCGCTTACTCTACAGTGGGGTGAATTTTCTGATGATATTGTTTGTCCTCAATATTTGCTGAATTAATAAATACACACGTTAGGTTATAAAGGTGTAGAAAGGATCTTAGAGGTCAGTGTCATTTTGTAATTTGACCCCTGAGAAAGCTGAGGCTCCAAATGGTTCAGTCACTTTCCCGTGATGGATGGTAGGTCATCTGTTCCACACTTAAGCTTTCTTCTGTATTGTGTCTGTCTTCATGATCCTTCTGCGAACAAAGCAGGGCATAACTAATTGTCGAGAAGAGTTAAATCTAGTGCCGAAGTCTTCTAGATTGTTTTAATTGAAAGATTTGCCACTTTATTCCATGTTACTGTCTTCACTAACACTGTATCCCTCTCATTCTACCTATCTGAAAAACTACATTATAAGTTGTTTTTGTTTTTTTCCCCTTTTGGATAATCATCATATGACAATGCTAATTTAATTATAACTTACCATATTCACGATACTAATTTTAGCTTTTATTTATGCTAATCATATTGAAACTAGTCTCTATAAGCATTTTAGATTAATATAAGTTATTTCATTATGTCACACAGCCTTAGATCTTAAGCAAAATTTTCTAATTTATATAAGTGAATTTCAAAATAGAAAATGTGGATTTTAATGTGAGAAGTTTTACATAAAAAGAAAATATGCATTGGTCTTATCAGTAGTGAATTTTTGGTTACAAAATTGTGGTAATATTGATGATTACTTAAATCTAAGAACTTTATATAAAATACAGGTGATTAATTTTTTTTTTAACGTTTATTTATTTTTGAGACAGAGAGAGACAGAGCATGAACGGGGGAGGGTCAGAGAGAGAGGGAGACACAGAATCTGAAACAGGCTCCAGGCTCTGAGCAGTCAGCACAGAGCCCGACGCAGGGCTCGAACTCACATACCGTGAGATCGTGACCTGAGCCGAAGTCGGACGCTTAACCGACTGAGCCACCCAGGCGCCCTACAGGTGATTAATTTTGATTTAATCCTTAATAACTGCAAAGGTTATAAATATACAAGTCTATGCTATAGCAACCATATTTTTCTGATAATTTTTTTTCTAATTGAAACTATACAGAATCCAGGTTTATAGGAAATTAAAATATATTTCTGCCTGGTTCCACTGAAAAGTATGGGCACACTGTAAGACTAAATAACATTTTTAATGAAAAGAAACAATGTCTCAAAACTGAAATGTTTTATCGTCGGAGTGCACAGAATTCTATATATCTTTCTTTGGCATTTCTGTGGCAGATCACATTCTTATTTCTATAGAAAAGTCTGGAAGGTATTCTCATCTCTTTTCCTAAATGATATATATCTTGAGGATAATATATTTGACTTACCTCTTCGTCCCCAATAATACCAAGCCTAGTGACTTGGAAATATTATGTATTCAGTACATTTTTCAATGAATTAATGACAGGGGTAGGAGCTTTTTTAGAGACAGTTTCTTCACTCTCTTTCTAAGAAATATTTTAGTGTATGTGACCATAGGTCCTTGAATTCAGATTTATGAGCTCCTAACACTGAAAAACCTGTACATCATAAGTTTCTCTAGCCATCTTAGAGTAAGTACATTAGTTATAAACATATATTTTATTCTAAAATCTATTCCAGTTCTGCAAGTGATTAGTTTACGACTTCCAGTATTATAACCCATTAATATTTTTTTTTGTTTCTCCATTTCCAATCACTATTAACCTTGCCCTTCTTTAACAATTATACTTCACTAGAAACTCGCATTTTGACAATTCATGGGGCAGGAGGTCTCCCTCAAAGTCTACATCTGGTTTTACTTTCATATTGTTCATTTATCCCCCAATGTACTATATACAGTCTGGTTTCTATCCTGTCATGCCAGTATAGCTTTTTAATTTTCAGAGAACTTTCAAACCTCTTCATAATGGACCCACTTGTATCACTAAAAAATGTGTTCCTTTCATTCATGGATTTCTGTGATAACAACCCTTCACCATATTCTTGCTACCATTGTATTCTTCCTATTCTCCATTATTATTATTATTATTATTATTATTATTATTATTATTACTATTAAGTCTCCAGGAAATGTTTCAGGTTCTCAGCCTTTTTCTCACTGTATACTTACTTTCCCTTTGGGAAAATTTACCAATTTCCGATAGATTTAACCCACCACTTGACTACATGCAATCTTTATCAATAGCCTGATCTCCCTGATAATCTCCATACAGATTGTGCTAGTGATCTAGGGTCACAGTCAGTTTATCCCTCCAGCATTTCAGGTCTGATGTGAAGGAGAACTTGATCCCACTCACAGGTAGGAATATACTTTGTCAAGAATGGTGTCTTAGAATTAGTGAGGTTTGTGTTGAGTCATGAGGTGATTCATGGTTATTCAGGAGAAAAAGAAGGGAGAGCAAAAAAGGAATGAAGGGCTAAGAGACAATAACATGTTAGTGGAACAGGAAAATCATGAAGACTGAAGAGAGCAGGCCATATTTGAGAATGGAGAAATCCCCCATAACTGGAGGAGTCTATGGAGGAGGGACCAGAGACATCACCAGTCATTCATTTCGAATGTATATGCAGCATGTCAATGGGAGATCATCTGTGGATTTTAAGTAGAGTAAGGATATGATTTAATTAGTCGATATTCATTGTGCACAACATTCACAGTGTCCTGACAGAGGAATGATATGAAGGAGCTGAAAGCTGGAGACAAAAAGAACAATTAAAGACCAAGAAACTTTTCTACCAAAAAGAAAATTAAACTTTTAAATGCTTAATAAGTAAAAATGGAAAACAAAGGTGGTGAGGAGATATTTACAGTAAATGCAACCAATAGTTATATACTATGGCATTTTGTTCTAGCAGCCCAGCTAGACTAAGACAGAAGACCTGTTCTCCTTTAATCAACAACACTTTTATCAAGAATCATAAAATAAAAAGTTTGATTTTATTATCTCATATGAGCGACTCTCAGGGCGTAATATAAAATGGGGAAAATGTGACATGCTTGAGATGTTTGTAATAATGTGATTACAAATGCAAAAAACATCAGAAAGAATATAAATTTCAAATATAATTGCAAATAGTTGGTGGAATATTGCTTAGCTACAAAAAAACAAAACTCTGTTATCCATAGCAGCATCAAGACATACTATACTAGGTGAAAAAAAGTACACTAAATGGGAAGGACATAAAAATGAAAAATTATGTGGCGCCTGGGCAGCTCAGTTGGTTAAGATCTGACTTAGGCTCAGGTCATGATCTTGCGGTCTGTGAGTTCGAGCCCCTCGTCAGGCTCTGTGCTGACAGCTCAAAGCCTGGAGCCTGCTTGGGATTCTGTGTCTCCCTCTCTCTCTGCCCCTCCCCTGCTCTCACGCTCTCTCTCTCAAAACCAAGTAAACATTAAAAAAAATTTAATGAAAAATTATGATACTTGTACATACATTCTAGAAGCAAAAGCACAAAATTAGTAATAGGTGGTAGACTTCTAAGTGATTTAATAAGATTTCCCTCCATCCTGTAATTTATTTTTTCTGTAACTTAACCAATTGGTTATTTGCATCTTTGCAGTCAGAAGCCTCTCTCATCTCTGCCCTCTGGATCTTCTCATTCAATGAGTCATGTGCCCTAGGTAACTCCCCTTTAGGTTTTTGCCCAAACCCAACATTCTGGTATTGTGACTGAGGACAAGGTCTGTAGAAGCAAAAGCAGTGGGGGTCCCTTTCCTAATACTTACTAACTCTGTGATTTCTGCCAGGATCTTGAAGCTATTGAAGCTTAGATTTTCTTGTCTGTAATATCATTTCATGTGGGTTTTGTCAAAAGCTGAAACCAAAAATGCTTATAAAACAATGAATATAATATTTTGGGGTTTTGTTTTTGTTATCGATGGCGTCCTAATTTAAGGCCTTTGCCACCTCATGCCTGGACTACGTCTTGACCACACATTCTCCTGACTCCAGGCCATCCTGTTAGATCTCAGTAGAATGAGCTTCCTGAATTAGGTTGCCCACATCACTTGGATGTCTTTCCTGCCATTCACTATTACCCGTAGGGCCTGATTGTGAAGGACTCCACAGTATGTCTGTCTACGTTGAACATTTGTTGAAATATATGTATTTTACTATATAAGGCACTTGTTCTCTTTTACGGCTGTTACTAACAAAAACATCACTATCATAATGTTTTGTTATATTGTTATATTGATATATTATTAAAGTTTCTCATGAAATCTTTACCCAATAATACAAGCTCACCTTTGTTAATGATGAGGTATCCCATCGAGTACTACAATCAGATTTGATCATTGTAATACTTTTGCAAACATTTCCTCGGTCATTTGGTAACCTTAGGTAGTGACAAATTTCTGATGGGTTAGAATAATTATGTCTGGCATGTGGGGCAGACACTGAATTATAGTGCTACTTACTCAGAAATCTAGGCTAATGGCAACAGATTTGCCAGTCGTGGGGTTAATATGCAAGTGCCTGAGTAGCTCAGAGATAGTATAACTCTTGCCTAACTACAGTAGCCAAGTTTCAGGTTAAAGCTGATGAAAATAGGAAATTAATGTCTTTGTATCATATTGTCTCAATGTTAGTAAGCTGGCTAATCAGACCAATTACAATAACAAAATATAGATTTCTCAGCTTCCATTTATGCTAAAAAATAAACTATTGAAAAGGAAACTTTCAAACTATATCATGAAGAATTTTAGAGTGGCTTAAAATTCTTTCCTACTAATTATTATTAGTTTCTGTGACCATATGACAGAGCCTATGATCTAAGTCCTAAATCCATCCCAGCACATTCAATGAGTGTAGGCATCTAAAGTACCCTGTCATTTATAGCCACTTCAAAGTGCATTCAGAAACTTGGTTCTCAAGTGCATTAGATTTTATTAAAAGCATTCTGCTATGACACCCATTCTTTCTAATTGGTTTATGGACAGCCCCCACCATTCAGACAAATCCTAATTGCATTTTCCCACAAGTGTACTTTGATTTATTGTTCCTTATTCTATATTATTTGTAATGAATCAGAGTAAAATTCCTAAGACATTAAACAAAATTTACAGTAGTTCTTCTATAAAGTGGGATGTACATAAGGATTCTTAATAGATTTTTTGCTTATTTTTAAATTTATTTAGTCCATCTACATTCATCTGTGTGATTTCCAGTAGCAATATCTTTATTACCTTTCCTGAGATTATTACTTACTTGATTTTTCGTGTTTAGGGTTTTAGAATTACTTAGAATGTTGGAATGGATTATGTATAGAGCATTAAAAATATTATATCCTTCTGTTAGGTTTAAGTAGGTATATATGTATTTGGAACAGAAAAAATATTATCTAGGGACAGTGACAGGGCATCTGCATAAAATTAGATAATGCCTATGTTGTGCTAACAGGTTTAACTGAAAATATTCTAGTCAGTTTTAGAATTACAACTTTTGAGATTCCAAGAGTTAATTTGGAATGGATCTATACCAGAATCCAAAAAATATAATGTTTTAAAATAAATAAGTGGCACAAATATAAAAACAGAGGATAATAATACTCAAGAAAGAACTTTGTCACTGTTTAGTTATTACATGATAGCAAACGAAGTAAAGAGTCTCCATGGAATTATAGGCATGGGATCATTTCTGTAGGGAGTCCATGAAAATTGATGTGAAGAAAGACAAATAGAACTTGTTTATAACCGTTTGTAAAGCCTTCTAGGCTTCTTAGAGAGAAATATGTCGGTTCTTTTAAAAGTTTGGATCATTTTTGAATGTTGAATTCAGAATCAGAAACAATGGAGTATATTTAGAATAAGAGGCAAAAGGAAAAAGAGAAATCAATTTTAAGACAAAAAGGAAGGAGAGAAAGATAATCTCTAGCAAAATTTAGCTGAACTGAGCAAATGGGAGTCTTGCTTTCCACAGCATAAATAATAACATCTAAAAAAATTGGAAAAGGTGGTTAGCAGATGATGAGCAGACAAAAGATCTAAATATCCGTTGCAGCTGAATGTTTTAAATGAGGAACTGAGCCTTTCATCTCTACTGGAACAGTAAAGAGGCCTTCAACACCCACGGCGTCGGTGGAGACCAAGTGGGGGCAACTTGGACTTTCACCCTAACCAGCAGTAATAAGATGGCACCCCTTTCTGCTGGGGCTGTCAGAGAATGCCTCCTAGTGGGACAGGAATCTCATCACTGCCCAGTAGTAATGAGGCCACCCCTTCTATGGCACCGAACAGGGAGCAGTAATGGGGCACTCCTACCCCTCCCTATCGGGTACTGATAGTGGTACTGATGTCAGGTACTCCCTAGTGGTCCCGAAGCCACCACCTTCACCCCATGTCAATGAGAAAGCCCCTCTCCGGAGTGAGTGGAGGCCAGGTGGGAACCAGGATTTCTACCCCAACCTGACAGTGATTAGGTAGTACCCTTCCCCACCTCTGTGCCAGAGATATGTTGGAAAACACCAGCTAAATCAGAAAGTTGACGGTCTGGAGTCTCACAAT
The DNA here is from genome assembly GCF_028018385.1 of Neofelis nebulosa. Classification (NCBI taxonomy): domain Eukaryota; kingdom Metazoa; phylum Chordata; class Mammalia; order Carnivora; family Felidae; genus Neofelis; species Neofelis nebulosa. The sequence continues at coordinate 149,901,691 of NC_080787.1, forward strand.
ACACCAAAGGGCAGGTTTCAATAGAAAATAAATCATCACACTAAGAATCAAGAAGATCAAAAAGCAAATGAAAAAAGACAATCAATAGATGTCACCCTTACCCTCTAGACCCTGCCAACCACCAATCTATTCTCTATTTCTTTTTTTTTTTAATTTTTTAATGTTTTTATTTATTTTTGAGACAAAGAGAGACAGAGCATGAGCAGGGGATGGGCAGAGAGAGAGGGAGACACAGAATCCGAAACGGGCTCCAGAGTCCGAGCCATCAGCACAGAGCCCGACGCGGGGCTGGAACCCACAGGCCGTGAAATCATGACCTGAGCTGAAGTCAGATGCTCAACCGACTGAGCCACCCAGACGCCCCAATCTATTCTGTATTTCTATGAGTTCAGTTCTTTTAGGTGCCACATGTAAGTGAGATCACACAATAATAGTCTTTTTGTCTGACTTATTCACTTATTCACTTAGCATAATGCCCTCAAGGTTTAATCCATGTTGTCACAAATGGCAAGATTTCCTTCTTTCATTATGGCTGAATCTTCATATATAGACATAGACATAGACATAGACATAGACATAGACATAGACATAGACATGGTTGAATATTCAAATATATATATTTGTATATTTTTACATATGGATTTTTCTTTATATATTTAAATTTTAATTTAAAAAAACACAAAAAATGAGGTATTGTTGACTAGCAATCAGGACTGTGCAATAATACAATGCACACAAACATGAACACACATGTGCACTATTGCACTATAACTTTCTATAAATATGCATGATGCTGGTTTAATTTGGCTAAGTTTTCTTTCTTTGGATTATATATACCACTTTTTAAGAGGTGTTAAAATGGTGACATGATGACAGATGGTAATTTTTTTTTTGTGGTATGTAACTTGTTGACAAAATAAAAAGTTGTCAATTCTTTGTCAGTTTCCAAAAAAATGTGGTTCAGAATTGACCACTCCAGGAACTAAAGTCCAGGAATGGCATCCCTACAGTTTCTGTTATACTAATGTAGTGTAGAATGTATATGTAACATCCAACTCAGAGCTCTGCACAAAGCTGTCATCATATACGTATGGTTACTTAACAATTAGGTACATTTGTCTGAAAATGGTGGCCAATAATTCTAATACCAGAACAAATTTTAAATCTTTTATTAGTGAAAGGCAATCTTGCTTCCCCATAGTTACTTATGTAATTGTATGCTGGGAATAAATAGCCAGGTAGTGAAGAAAATTCTAAACTCTAATAAACTGTAATAAATGCCTTTGTGTTACCTCACTCTTCAACCCCATTTCAGCATTTAATCATGTTAATATTTTAATATACTATTCAGTTTCTAGCATTAGTGTTTCTATGTGCATTAAAAAAATGTATTTGTCATTATTTACTATATTTACTATATTAGATATATTTTTATATATTTCTTTGTTAAAATTAAAGTTTTTTACATGAATATTAAAAATTAACATTATATCAAGTAAGTTATATTACATAAATTATTTGCTATTTTGTTCATAGTAAGAATTAACAAATTAATCATGTTTTTATTAAATTAATAAATAGGGACACCGGAGGTGGGTTAGTCAGTTAAGCATCTGACTCTTGGTCTCGGTTAGGTCATGATCTCATGGTCATGGGATTTAGCCCCCTGTCAGAGTCTGCACTGACAGTGCAGAGCCTGCTTGGGATTCTCTCTCTCCCTCTTTCTCTGCCCCTCCTCTGGTCACGCTATATCTCTCTCAAAATAAATAAATAGATTAAAAAATAATAAATAAACTAAACATAAACTTTCAGAGAAAGATAATCAGTGGTCTGTAATTTTCTAACTAGTTCACTAATTGCTTTCAATTTTGTAACGTAATACAGATTTAAAAAATATTCTCAATGTGAATAACTCAATATGAAATGTTTCTTCTTTGAGAAAAATCTCAGTTTTGGGGATGAAAGATTCACATGTAATCTAATGTTACTTCCTCACAAATTCATAATATCAAATGTATGCTATCTATCTATACATCTACTTATCTATATGTCTGCATATATATCTATCTACATGTATATATCTACATATCTACTCTGTGTAGATATATATCTATATCTATATCTATATCTATATCTATATCTATATCTATATATGTGTAGATAGATATAGATATAGATATAGATATAGATATAGATATAGATATATATCTACACAGAGTAGATGACCAGTTTTTGTTATAATTTTCTTACTTATTATAATTTAATTTCATATAACATTTTCATAGTTTGTTGTTAACATGAGAACATATTTTACCATTTTATGTACATAGAAAGATTTAAAGGACATATTTTAAAATGATTCAGTATTCCATAAAGTATAGTTTATAGTTCCATAAACTATATATATAGTTGAACATTCAAATATATATATTTTTGTATATTTATACATATGTATTTTACTTTATGTATTTAAATTTTAATTCAGAGATTAGAATTAGCAACTATTAGAAATCTTAAAAGTTTTAACATTCCAAGTGGAACTTAGATGCCTCCATTAATTTTTTTTTTCTTAAACAAAAGTTTAGGCTTTTTTTCCCCTTATAATGTAATAATTTTTAAGTGACTTTTTCTAGGAATGCTTTCTAAAGAAACTCAAAATAAAGTAAATTCTTAATAATGATTATAAAATAATTCTCCTCTGTAAGTTTTTGTATTAGTGAAGCTGCTGTTTTCCATCGTTAGACATTTAGCTCTTTATCTTCCAGAATATTTCATATGAACTAAAACTGAAGTAAAGCCTTTTTCGCTGTGCATTTTTTAGTATTTTTTAAAACCTGATTCCTATTTTTTTCCTTTCCTTTGAAGGTGAGAGGCCCACCAGTTGCAGGAGCATTTAAAGAAAGACCAACGAAGCCCACAGCATTTCGAAAATTTTATGAGCGAGGAGATTTCCCAATTGCCCTTGAGCATGATTCGAAAGGAAACAAAATCGCGTGGAAGGTAAGTCAGGGCACAGCTGGGGGAACCAGCCGTGTACCGCTGGAGCGACATCTCCCAACACCGAATGAAGTTGGCTAACCAAATAAGCTGGGGTGATTTCTCAGAGAATGGAAGGTGGTGGGTAAGCTCTTAGAGAAGGCCCCCCTTGTGTCAGCTGTCCACCTTGACTAACAATTAAATTATAGCCTGCAAAACAGACAATGACAGAGTTGCTTTGCTTAGAGAATCGTCCGCTGCCCAATTCATCTCTATTTTTATGAGAACCTGGCAGCCCGGCCTGTTTCAGGCAGTCCATCAAATGATGGAACTGGTGGCTGAATACGGAGAGCAACAGCCATTTATCTCCTCCAAATTTCACCTTCCTGCAGGACACGTCCAAATGGAAGCTTTAATTACCTAAATGGATAGGTCAAGATTGTCTGCTCCCTGGAAATGCAGAGCAGAATACAAAAGAAGGTTGGTTCTCATTGCCGCACTCTCTCCCTGTCTGCAGCACGTGTCAGTGGCGGTGGCTGTCATACGTGCCCAGTTAGAGGCTGACCTCCGCGCCGAAACCATTACGGCACCGACATTTTTCTGACAAAAGGTTAATTGGCTTCAAAATAAATGTATTGCCTAATGACTCCATTGTAATGTGGCTGTGTTTCTTTCTAAAAGGCTCACTGATGTTATTTGTAAAAACTTGCCAATCTCTTAACTGGAGAAGGCTTTTACATTTAATTTGAAAGACGAAATGCTGATCTCTAAACAGCTTCTGCTACTTAATTATTTTGTGTTATCAAGGACTTTGCTTTGGGTGATATTTATCAGCTAAAAGGGTTTCTCGGGCTAAAGACAGAGTTGTGCATGCGTATCACATCAGACTGAGGAACATAAAAGGTTTTTGCCAAATATCATCCAAGTGAAGCAATTGACCCATTTAACTAAAAAGTCCCACAACAGTGTCTGAAGGTGAAGGTAGGAATTGTGTGTGATTGGTACAAATAAATTCACATTAAAAAAATTAAATGACCAAAATAAAGAATTCATCAAAGCAAATACTTAGATTCATCAAAATTAACCTTTTCCTTCCTTTATGGAAAAACTGAGAGAATTGTTTGTGCTGTTTCCTGTATGTCTTTAAATGTTTTCATATAATTATCAAGCATTTCTAAATCTCGAGCAGTCTTTTGGTATTCAAGTACTGAACTTACAATTACTGTAAGTTGTTTGGCGGTGATAGAAATCCCGAAGGTGTCCCTGTTATTAAATTTTGTCATAAGTTTTTTAGGAGGATGAAGAACATGACTATCTCTATCTCGGTTTCAGTCATTTCTATTAAAATGTGAATTTGTTATATGACAGTGTGCATATAATGAGAAAGAATTTATAGCAAATATAAGTAATTTAGATATTTTAGTCTTAATCTAAGTATATATTCCCAAAACTTTACTGTAACTTTTGGGTTTGTTTATATTTGATTAATTACATGGATTTTGTGTTTGTCTATATACTGGTTCCACAAGGTAACACAGTGGACTTTCTGAAAAACCTCATTCCTGTGGAGTAAAACAATATGCTATAATTCCTTATAAAAAGTGAGTGGATTTTAGTGTTTTAAGCAATTACAGCACATAAAAATTATGTCAATAACAAAATTTATAGGTTTATTTTTACCTGTTCAAATAACTTTATGAGTAACTTTTGGAAGTGTCAAGAGACTAGGAAAGAAAATCATCTTGAAAATAATGAAAATGTAGGATGAATCATTTTGCTTTATCTTTGATAATACAATAGCCAGAAGGGATATAAACTACTTTTGGTTTTTATAGCTATGTTAATTCTTTTAAGTAATTTCTGATGAGACTACTGATTCAGCAAGCCAAAAAGTCAGAATAAAAAAGAAGCAATTTATTTGCTGCCATTGGTAGAACAATAGCATACATTTAAGGAAACGTCTTATCCTATAACCTGTAGGCTTCTGTCTTTTTAAAGTCTCGCCAACCACATTTCAATTACACTACTCTAATATTGAAAGTAAAATGTGAGAATTATTAAGCATAGGCTTGTGGACAATCTCCCAATATAATCATAATTATTCCTTTGGTGCATGTGCTGTGAGGACAGTCTGGTACTTGAGCGGGGGAGGGCTTCTTTAGGATGCCATACCTCAGGAGGGGCCTTGAACGTTGAAGGAAGTAGGGCTACCCTCCCACACCCCACAGAATAAAAACAAAGACAAAAACAAAACACAACCCAGGACCCTGCACTGCACTTCCTTCCTGTGTGCCGACAGGGCCCAGGAGCCCAGGTCTTCATATCACTCATCTTCCCCTTAAAGACTTCTTTTTTTTTTTTTTTTTTTTTTAAATTTTTTTTTTCAACGTTTTTTATTTATTTTTGGGACAGAGAGAGACAGAGCATGAACGGGGGAGGGGCAGAGAGAGAGGGAGACACAGAATCGGAAACAGGCTCCAGGCTCCGAGCCGTCAGCCCAGAGCCCGACACGGGGCTCGAACTCACGGACCGCGAGATCGTGACCTGGCTGAAGTCGGACGCTTAACCGACTGCGCCACCCAGGCGCCCCCCCCTTAAAGACTTCTGAATAGCTCTGTTTCTCAGGAAAATAGTGGTCCCCTCTCCGTACTCTTGTGACACCACTGGGACTCCAAGGGTTTGTGAGTGCCTGAAATGGTGTGCATGATTAAGTTGGAAGAAGTCGTAAATCTTTTATCAGAATTTCAAGAGGTATTGACTCGGAAATACTTACGAGCTACTGTCCTGAAGCGTGATGGAGGCTGTCCCAGCATCTGAGACTCAGCTCGTCTGGGAAGTCACTGATGGTTCCTGCCCATGATCCCAAGTTCCCTACTTGTTCCCCATCATCACTATACTAGAAATCATCCCATATTCTTGAAATAGAGTTACTGTCCGGTAACTACGTGTAAATGACCTAATAAAGTCAGAAACTGGAAGTAACAGTTAGACGTAGGTAAATGTCGTTTGCACATTTAGATTTTTCAACCCATATCTTCAACTGCCACCCTAGTATAGTGCACATGAAAGTGGCTATTTGTTCCAAATGCCAAAACAACAAGGCAGACCAAATGCCGAATCTGTGCAGTCTAGTCTTTATGGTATCGCTGAAAATCAGAGCACAGTCTAATACAACTTTCTGCAATGGTGGAAATGTTCTACATCTGCACTGTCTAATAATTACAACTAGCCATATGTGGCCATTAAGCACTTGAAATGTCCCTAGTGAGAGTGAGGAGCTAAATTTTTAATTTTAATTAATTTTAATTTAAATAGCCACATGGTTACCATATTAGACAGTGCTGTTCTACATTAAGACAGCAGCAGTCAGAATAAATGCCTGAACCTGCTGGCCAGATAGATGACTATATGTGTCTGCAAATTACTGTTAGAATGAAAAAGAAGGACCGATCCAGGCATTTTTGCCATGGCTGTGTACACTTATCGTATATTCCTTGGTAAACGTGAAAAATGTTTTACAAAATTTTGGGAGTGAAATTTTTCCATATACTTATCAATGGCAAGTGAATTATCTAGGAAAAATGAGTAGCTCTGATCTGTAATATGAAATCTATCAGACAAGATCTGGCATACTTTTTATTTTTAAATATGTGTTTTCTGAATATAGCTAAAGAACTGTTAATTGTTAATGGCTAAAGACATTAAAAAACACAATAATGACTTAAACAAAAATTTTTAAGTCTGTCTTTTTTTCTATCTTCTCCTTGACTCTACCAACATTCAGGGGACATGACTTTATTCTATGGCTGCAACCTCCAATATCCAGAGTACAGGCAACAGGAGGGAGAAGCAGCTCAACAGTTTGGATAAGTTACAGAGCAGACAGATACTCAGCATGAACAACAGACGTTCTAAAATTGCGTTTGAGTTTCCAAGGCTTAAATTTCCATCTGGGAGTAGGAAAGTTTTCTGTTACCTGTCTTCTCACTTCTGCCTCCCCACCAGGGTCCATCCCGGCTCCCACCCCCAACCCAGTAAGTTTCAGACACCCTTCAGGTCTCCTCTGGAGCTGTCATGCCTTCTCCGCCTCCTCCCTGCTCCTTTCCGCCCCCACCCCCTGTCCTCTCCTCCCTGCCCCTCCCTGCTCCTCCTCCTTCCTTCTTCCTTCTTTTCCTCCTCCTCTTCTACTTCTTACTCTTCCTCCCTTGCCCTTTCTACTCCCTCCTTCCTTTCCTTTTTTGTTTGTTTGTTTGTTTGTTACTCCCTGGAATGCACAGTTTCCCCTCTAGTTCTTACGAGGTCACTTTGGGGAAGGAACAGGAGCCCTTCCTAGTTCTCTCTTTTCAACAGGAATCTGAAGTCATCAGGAGTAGTCACTGGAATGAATGTGAAATAATAATCGCTACTTACACACTTAATAAGGAGCAGAAATATAAATCCTAGGCAACCCATGAAATTCACTGTCTTATAAATTCTGATAACGAGCCATTGTTTTAAAATGGCATGATAATACAGGTTATTTATTTATTTATTTATTTATTTATATTTACTTTCTGTGTTTTTATTTTTGAGAGAGAGACTGTGAGCAGAGGAGGGAGAGAGAGAGGGAGACACAGAATCTGAAGCATGCTTCAGGTTCTGAGGTGTTGAAATCAGATGCTTAACCGACTGAGCCACCCAGATGCCTTGAAACACAGGTTATTTTAAAATAGCCACTTTGATATAGATCTTGGCAGAAGGAGTTGAATAAAAATGTCAGAATCACACTGGAGTTTTCTTTTTTTAATTAACGATATGGTATTATAAACCATTTAGTTTGGAGAGCTACAACTACGCTAAGGTGTCTCTTAAGTTCCTTTACTTTATGGGCATTTTGATATAGTAGATATTGATAGAAATCACCTTTCTCTATCCATGGTACCATGCTTTTGGACAAAATGTGACATACACTAAGAGTTTTGCTTTCACTAAATTTCTAATGAACATGCACAAAGGTGTCCCAGTTATTAGGTAGGTCTGAGTAAGAAATAGATACCCTATAAATGTCCAGCCAAATCAGGATATAATACAAACCCTATTACAAAGGCAGCTCAGATAGTCTTATATCCAGATTGTCTTATAAAGGGAAAATCTCAAAGTGGGCTTTGTCAGCAACTTACAGTCTCTCATCTGGCAAGGTTGTTGCAGGCTTTGTTCAAAGTGGCATCGCTGTGGGGGCATTTCTGCATTCTTGTTTTCTCATCCCTTATTGAATATGTAAATGGTGTTAGTAACCTGTTATACTGAAATAAAATTCACAAGGCCACAACTGGTACGCATAGGCGGGTGTGCGTGAGAATGGACTTTAGGTAGTCTCACCTCTCTGCCAAGAACCTGATCTTCCGTACTGGCCTTTTGGAGATGTCCACAATGTCATCACAAAAGCATACTTCCCCTGAGGTGAATGTATTCACCATACGGTTACTTGATGATTAAAACTTGGATCACACAACTTGGTTTTTCTATTAAAAAGTGACTTCATAAATTAACATTAATCAGGTAACTAAGAACAACCTTTTCTAATTCTTAAACTGATGTGTTATATAAATGTATTGATATGTTTATATAAAGAACTACAAAATACAGAGAGTTAGCATATATTAAGAAAAATGAAAGAAAATGAAAACCAGATAGGGACCTACAGTGGAGCCAATATCAAGGTCAAATAAAATGGCGTATTCTGAAATCTAAAGAAGGGATCTTTGTATTTCTGGTTTCTTCACTCATTTATCCCAGTGCCTAGAGCAGTACTTGGCATAGAGTAGGTGCCCAGTGATCCGTGTGGAGTGAATGGAAAGCGTACTAGAACAGATTGACTATCCTCAAGTTTTACTTCTCTAGACACTGTTTCATGACATGTTTTGCATCTTTATCAGTGACCAGGTGCTAGATGATTGGGATGGCGTCTTTTTAACTATGAGAGCTCTAAGAAGTTTTGTTTCACGGGGTGCCTGGGTGGCTCAGTCGATTGAGCGTCTGACTCTTGGTTTCGACTCAGGTCATGATCTCATTGTTCGTGAGTGTCTGTGCTGACAACATGGTGTCCTTGGCTCTGTGCTTACAACGTGGAGCCTGCTTGGGATTCTCTCTCTCCCTCTCTCTCTGCCCCTCCCCCACTCACTTGCTCACTCTCTCTCAAAAATGAATAAACATTAAAAAAATTGTTTCATAATTATTAAAATAAGTATATTTTGAGATGTTCATGTAATAGTTTGGGGGATAAATATTGATTAGAAACTCCAGTAAGTTTGAATGCACAGTCCAGAATTCTATGCAATGGTTTTGGTGGATTGGACTTTTATTATGAAAATGCTCCTTTGATTATATGTAAACTGATTTTTTAAATTTCTTAAATTTCAAAATGGCAAGTTCATTTATCTAAATGAGTAAATATGTATGTCCAGTTTGAACATCCAAGTAAAGAAAATGATGTGCATAGATTAATTGGGTGCTTAAATTTATTTTTAAAATTGGCTGGACCACACCCACAATTCTGGGATGACTCATGAGTCACTAAGCTCGTGCATGACTCTTCAGAATTTCTTCTCAGTTTGTTCTTTTTCTCGGTTCTTTTCAGTTCTCTGTAGCATTGATATTCATGAACTATAAAAAGCTCTGTCAGTGTGACTGTTTTCATTGACATAACTGATAATTTCCTACTAGGAAAAACAGTTATTGAATATAATCATTATTAAAATCATGCACTAATTTTCTTACAATTAAAATCAGCCCCAAACCATGGTAGCTCATTATCCATAAATAGTATTGCATTTAAAGTAAGTCACTCCGTGACATGATACCTGATCCATTAGTCCTCATTATATTGTTCTCGAAATTCTATAATTTTGATTAATCATTAGTCCTTTGGTACCTGCAATTTCTTAATGTTTCAGTTTCTTAAGAATTCAAAAAATTAGTGTTATATCTATACCCACTCCCTATCCCAGGTAACACCAATGTTGATTTCTGAAATCTTGTACGCAAATTTATTTAAGAGTTGAATAATTTGTTTCACATGAAGAAGAATGGATGTTCTCTTGGAATTGTTCTCTTGGAGTTTCTATTTCTTCTGATAACTGCCAAAGCTTGAGTTTGGATAGCAGGCCTGAGTAGAATTTGTAAGGCAAATTTTACAAAAGAAGAGACAATTTACCTGATTTTTGTACAAGTGAGCTGCCATGTTTCCACTATGAATTCCTCGGTGATTAATTAATAGAGAAGTCTTGAAAAAAAAGTCCTCTGGCAATTACTGTGCTGCTCTGTGTTTTTTGGAGGAGGGGGCTGCTTGTGCAATTAAATGCCATTCTTTTATTTGATGTAAATTGCGATGTCTTAAAAGTGTAGAGCATGAAAACACAGCCGTGTATCAGAAATAACTTTAATTTAAATTGGTTCGATGACCTCTGAAAGCTAGATGAGAGGTTTTCTGCTGAATGGGCTGGTGCTCTCTGCTGCCTCTATAATTTATGTGAGAAATTAGTGCGAATGGTTCACTTTTATGGGGCAGTACTGCTTGTGGCAAGCCTGCAGAAACAATTTTCCCCCAAGCCTCCATCTGTTCTTCAAACTAGGGCATATGCCATCTCATCGAGCTTGAAAGTCAACTGATTTATAACTCCTGGAAAGTGCATAGATTGAAAAGAAAGGTCGCCCGCCGCTCTGTGACAGTGATTTGGTCGGCCTCGGCTGAAGACAATTCACATTCCCCGGGGCCCAAGGGGAAAAGCAGTGTTGTAAGTTTCAGATCTCGGTGGACTGACAAGTGGAAGAAAAACAAATCACTCCTGCTTTCCTAGTGAAACGACCCCCTGTTGAAAAGTCGGAGCGGTCTTGGTAGTGTTAGGGCGTCACAGCTGAGACACTGTGTTGTCACTCACCCGCCCATGAAGATGGGGGTTTCCTGCCACCCTCCGAGGGATTGATGCTGCCATTTCAGGAGTATCAGTACTCCAATCTTCAAACTAAAAATGTGTGTCACTGCTTGTTAGAAAGTTCCATTTGGGGACATAAACCGGACTTTGATGGTTTTTCGGTATCTGCCTGGAGGGTGAATCTCCAGCTCTGTTCCAATTAGTAATTTAATGAATGGCTCCCACTCTGTCTTATCACTTGTCACATATCCCTTTTCTTCACTGAAGCACTTTTGAGATCAGAAGTTCTTTGACGGATGACAAGTCGAATTGGATTGATGGTATGATAGTAAAAAAAAAAAAAATCAATGTTTGTTTGATGCTTTTATTTAGAGTGGTCAAAGTGTCTCTACATTTGAGGCTTCTAGATATCGAGTGAATTTTCAACCCCCTGCCGTTGTATTAAAATTTCTCCTTTTCTTTCAGGTAAAATCTAAATAAAGTGTTAATGAATACTGATACCAATTTTAATCCATATCTGAGGCAGCAATTTTAGGAAATTACATTTTAGCTTTATCAAAAAGGTTATTCTGACCTTGAACGTTCTATGTAAAAATTAGCACTGATGGGATAATCAGACGAATTCATGTAAAAAGAAAATTTATCCTTGGGGCGCCTGGGTGGCTCAGTGGGTTGAGCATCGGACTTGGCTCAGGTCATGATTTCACAGTTCATAGGTTAGAGCCCCTTGTTGGGCTCTGTGCTGACAGCTTGGAGCCTGGAGCCTGCTTCCGATTCTATGTCTGCCCCTCCCCCTCTAGCACACTGTCTCTCTCCCTCTCAAACTTAAGTAAACATTAAAAAAATTGATCCCTTATCATTACTTATAAAATTCTATTCTCAATATGAAATATATACATGTTTATCTTATAAAATAAGAAAATATTGGAAAGTAGGACTAAATAAATCACTCATCATTCCACCATTCATTGAATTCAGTTGTTGACATTTTTTAAAGTATTTCTGTCTTTTCTTTCTTTTTGCATAATTGACATCGTAGTGTATACAATACCTTGTGAAAGCTATTTGTCATTAGATGGCATATAAAAATGGTATGCATTTTTTCTTAGATTTTTCTGATTTTTTTCTAGTTTAAAGGTAATAGATGACTATTTTAGAAAATTTAGAAAATAGATAAAGTAAAATGTATACAGAAGACAAGAAGACAACATTTATTCTGAGATAACTTTTAGTAATTGATAGTTTTGTTCAGTCTTCCTTCTACACGTATGTTTTTAGCTTTGTTGAAGTTGTGTTGATGATTCTTAAGGGACTTAAGGTAACATTCAAAGACCTAATTAGGACAGGAAATTCATAATGGACCTAACAGCCACAGGAGAATTAATAATTAATAGTTCTCTCCAGTTTGATAACACCAACAACAAAAAAGACAATCATAGCTTAATATGCATTTTTAACATTTCCCATGGTCATTACGTAAGGCCTTTAGAAAAGAGGCATGCCAATATATGTCTCCGTGTGGCTTTGCTTAGGGGGTGGTACACACAGTATCTCCTTTAGCAGGTCATGCTGCACAGTGACCAGCACCTCAGTGTACCCGACATTGTGAACGTTAGTATATTTTTGGAGAACAGAAACAAATGCTAACAAAAAGTTGTATTAAATACGAAACACATTTCTTGCTATTGAGAAAAGTATAAAAACAAATGTAGATAGTTGACAAAATCATTATAAAAACCAATCTTTGCCTTCCCCCCAATCTAAGACATATCCCTTATGACCAAAAAAAAAAAAAAAAACCCTACAGAATTTCCAAAATTGCATTCCAGTCTGAATGATGAAAACACGTAAAACCTTGAAACCCTAAACTTCCATTCGAGTTGTCATTCAGATTCATTTTTCTCTGTTTTCGTGTATATCTTTAGACAATTTTATAAAAAGTGGGTCCATGGGTTGAATATTTCTGAACGCTTGAATATCTTGAAATACAATTTTTCAGCAATGCAGTTTGTGATTCATATTAACATTCTTAAATTTCAACTGTTTCCCTCTATGCCTCTGAAGAATGTAATGTCATTATATTCTAAGATATGATTGTTGAGAAATTAAGACCAGTCTGATTTTTATTCCTTTGGTCTGTTTTTGTTTGCTTGTTTATTTTGTTTGGCAGCCTGGGTAATTGCACTATTTTTGTATAATTAAAAGTTGCTTCCATGTGT